>NC_046608.1:20866228-20946952 GCF_011750605.1 Drosophila busckii | reverse complement strand
CAAAAAACGTGATGTAACCCCTGTAAATTTTTCCCAGAAATGATACCGTCTTCATTTCTTATCTTCTATTATTCTTATTATTATTCTTATTCTTCTAACTTTGAAAAGCTATATCTCAGGCAATAAACTTTAAAAAGAAACAAGAAACAAGCAGAGGTTAACAAAAACAAAGCAAAACTAAAACAGATTTGCTTTAATGTCATTTCAACAATATTAAACAAGCTGCTTAACTAAGAGTGAATGCAAGGAACAGTTAGTTGTAAAATAGCAAGACATAACCAAATGCAAGCAAAGACAAACATACGAATAGAAAACTCAGCGAACATTGCATTTTATATTATTTAAGAATTGTCCATTGCTAGCAAGAGCATTGAGAATAACTGTAATAAGCTTACTTGGTCAAAACGGATCCATAGATTGTTTGTAAGTAAGTACATTGTTTTTATTTATTATTATTAAATTGGTAACTCGCGCACTGCTTGTTTAATTGCCGAGGGTCCAAACACAACTGACGTGCGTTCTTGTTCACTCAGCCGCCCACACTCTCGCGTACAATCATTCGATTGGCCGTGGCGTGGCCATTGCATTGCTTAGAGAGCTGTGTATCGAGCGTGAGTGGATTTTGCTTTGACTATTGATGTATGCAGACTTGAGCTGGGCATCAGCAGAGATATATATTTTTTTAATCAATTGAGAGGGTTGCGAGTGTTTTGTCTGGTTGTTGTCTCCGCTAACATTTCATATCAAAAGTGTTGCTTACTACCAGGAGCTGCTAAGCGCTGGCGATCCACTAGTGAAAAATGGCCATATCTCGGCAGGATCAGGTCGCTTTATAAAAATTTCGATCTGCTTTAAGATTTGCAAAATCCAATAGATTCGATTTTTTGAAAAATGCATGATTACATCACGAATTTTGTTAAAAATGGCCAAAAATCGAAAGTTTCAGAATCCAAAATATAATGATGCAACTTTGTTTCTAGCATCATTACGAGCATGCAACAGTAATCGGTTGCACTATAGGATGGCTATTGGCCAAGTTATGGCTAAAAAACCATGGCCGCAAACTTGCGTTTTGTTCAATTTCAAGCTTTGCGAAGCCAAATCGGAAGTGAATGCGTTATCTTAACTTGCGATATTTTGAAATTACATAATATTTTATAAGGATTAGATAGAGAAAATTAGATTGAGAAAACAGGAAAGGCGAGTTTTTTTCACTGAATGTTGAACATAAAAATAACACATTATTCGTTTTAAAGTTAAGAAAATATAGTTTTACATAAGTTAAATTGAAAGCTCAGCTTACATACCAGTATGCTTATAGCTAGAAAGATACAAGACAGTTTACATTTGTTTACATACGTTTTTAATAATTTTTATTTGATTTTTAATAATAAATATATTAAATTTGTATTGATTTCTTATTTTTTCATTATTTTTGCATTTATATATATATATATCTTCATATATATATCTTCATTTTAAATGTATTTGTGGTTCAGTAGTATTTATTTGCTTGTCTAAATGTATCTGTGTGTTGGTGTATTTATATTGTTTATGTTAGCCAAATAAATAGCAAGTTGTAAATTAACACAAAACTAAAATATAGTTTCAGAACATTTCAAAAATGCAATATGTAATGTACGAATACATGTAGGCAAAGTATGTATGTACATTGTACAATTAGTTAAAAGTAAAGAACAACAATGTATATTAAATGTGAAAACCGAATCTACATATGTATAAGCATTTGATTTAATTTGTAATTGACAATTTGTCATGCTAGTTAACAATTTTTTTTATATAAAAAAAGTTGTATTTATAAATATATTCATATATGGTTGTGTTTGCATATGTGTATATATAAACTATATAGTTTTGTTACATTTTTGTATTGATTTGCTTGTTTTTATTTTGGGAGGCAAAAAAGGCACTACAATCTAAAAGGTTACGAGATGATGATACTACATTCTTTTTGTTTTTGCATTTCTCAAATTGAAAAACATGCAAGAATGAATAGATTGATTTTTTCAAGTACTTGAAGTTGACACTTACAATTGTTTTAAAACGTTAACTTTCTTTTAAATGTTTGCTTTTGATTTTGTATATGAGGCAAGTTAAAAGGGTATATATGTATGTATGTATGTATGCATGACTAATGATTGTTACTTAGTTTTGTTTGGTTAATTAAATTTGGATCAAACTGATGTTGAAAGCCTCATAAATACTAAATACCAAAAGCACCCATTTATGTCTCAAATTTTAAAATTGTACATAATAGTATAATAGTATTTATTGAATATGTTGCAGTTAACAGTTTGCTTTTAACCTAATTATTTTTGTTTTTAGTTATGTATACAAATATTTCTCTCACTAGCTAATAATAATTTAAAAAAAATATAATTTTACGGACTGCTCCATTTAAATATTAGACGCAAGTATTCAAATAAATTAGTTTTAGAAACAAATAGTTAATAAACGATGTTGATAAATAATAAATAAAATACACATATATTATTATATGTAGTAACCGTAGTTGAACTGCCATATTCTTAAGTCGTAAGATTTCTTAATATTTTTGTTTAGTTTTTCTAGTTAGACAATATTTTTTTTTTTGTAATTTTATATAATGCGCACTTAGTTTATAAACAAATATTAGAGCAGTTGAAAATTATACGATAAATGTATATATATATTTGCTTTACTAAAAACTTTAGCTTTTCCTCATATAATATTATTATATATACACATACTATATATTTATATTTATTATATATAAATATATATGTATACATATGTATATAGATATTTTTTGTATGTTGTTGTTTTTGCTTTTGTGGAAACACTGCACTTGTAGCCTTGGTATTTTGTATATTTTTCTTAGTTGTAGTACATACATATGTTAGATATCGTATATAGTTCTCATTAAAATGTCTACATATATAAATTCATTGTTTAAATCGCTGTACGCTGTTGGTGTTTATGGAAGGTTTGGGGAGGGGTGTAGCAGCAAATACATCATTTTCGATATTTCTTTTTTTGTCAAGGCAAATGCAAGAACCGAAGTGTGTATATGTGTGTGTGTGTGTGTGTGTTCTTTATGCATATAACAACATTTATGTACAATGTTTATATAAATAAATAATATAGAATATAGGGCAATTGAGTACGCATTCGTTTCATACATATATACTTTTGTTTTTGTTTTTTTCTTTTTTTGAATCAAAAATTTGCAACTGTGCAAAAAATATTTGTATCTGAATGTATGTATAATGTTAGGTTTAATAAATAATATAGGAAAGTGTATACAATGATTGAAGTTACATACATACGTACATACATACATTCATATGCAAAACCAAATATGTGTATATAATAGTTAATATGCTTATTCATTTGAATTTAAGTTTGTTTATCGTTTGCTTTCAACTAGTTAAACTGTTGCACACATTAAATTTAGATTTAGTTTATGTTCTTCTGTATACATATAAAAGTTATTCGTGTAATTGTTGTTGAACCTTTAAGGAAATGGAAGCGGATGGATATATTATTTTTTCTTATTGGACGCCAGCATTGGTGCACTTCGTTGCGGTGTTGTTGGTCGCGATGAGTTCATGCCGCTGTACAAATATTTGGCCTTCTTCTCCGATGGCTTCAATATCTGCAAAGAAAAGTTATATAGCATGAGTAGTTTATGGCTCAATAGTTCAGTTAACAGTACCTGGAATGAGCACATGAGCGTATCATCCACGGTCATCATGCCGCCAGCATTATCAAACTCGCCACAATAATTGGGCGCCGAGAATAATGTCACTAACTGGCGACGGGCAAAGAACTCATAGCCATCCTCAACGACCTGTATACAAATATAGGTGCAATTAGTTCATGTCTCCGACCTGGCTTAGGGCTATGCTTTTCACCTGATGCGCGCGGCAAATCAAGTCCAGCTCGTGCCGATTTAAAAACTTTGATACAACATCAACGCCAAAGGTGAAGCTAACTCCACGATCATTCTCGCCCCAGCCCTGCACATCCTTGTCGGGATCACTCCAAAGCAAATCACAGAGCAAGCCAGTATCGGGCACATCTGTGGGCCGCATGAGACGACGTATTTGTTCCATGCCTTGCAAGTCAGGACTCAAGCCGCCATGACAGCAGAATATTTTTTCATCAATTATAGCAGCAACTGGCAGACAATTGAAGCAATCGGTAAATGTCTTCCACAGTTTGACATTATAGCGACGCTTGCATTCGTCATAGAAGCCTGAAAAAGAAAACACAACCAAAATTAATTTTAATTACTTGATATCTCCAATGTTTGACTCACCATAAATTCTATTTATACTGGCGCATTCATGATTGCCGCGCAACAAAAAGAAATTCTCTGGATATTTAATCTTATAGGCCAAGAGCAGACAAATTGTCTCCAGCGACTGCTTGCCTCGATCCACATAATCGCCAAGGAACAAATAATTGGCAGCTGGTGGAAAGCCGCCATATTCGAATAGGCGCAGTAAATCTGTGTACTGTCCATGTATGTCGCCGCAAATGATCAGTGGCGCCTCCAACTCCAGCAAGATCGGCTGTTGCAAGAATATCTCACGCGATTTGAGGCACAAGCCACGCACCTCGGCCTCCGTCATCTGTACTTGTTTGCCCGTGCGGCAACTGCGCACTAAAAGAACCGCAACAAACACAAACATGTTAATAGTGCACACAACTTGTTTAGAAAATTAAAGGCTCGGCATTAACTATTTTCATATAGATTTTTATGTACTAGCTTAAGTTTATGGGGAACGGGCGGCTTTCCGTTAACACATTACAAAACTAAATTATCGGCACGCACAGTAGTTAGGGGAACGTTTATGGTTGTTGCAAACTTAACTAAGCAAAAATAAAAAAGAAAATGTTGCAAACTGATGAGGCGCAAAGAGTAAATTCAAAGGCGCATTTGTATTTGTGGCCTTGAAATGATCAGCATAAAAGCATTAAGTGCAGGTGTGTGTGCTTTTGTGTCCTAGATGCTCCTCGATGATTTGAATCGTAAAAAAAGAAAATGTTTTCACTCAATTGCATATGCTCTACTGTGAAAAAATCACAACAAGTGGGCGTTAAGCACGCCCTCTCAGCTATCATCGTCGTTTCAACATCTGTCCGTCTCCATTTTGATGGCACTTGTTTAATTAATTTCTTGTGCTCAAAATCATTCCCTTGTCCCACTGAAGGGATTGCAAGTAGGTCGTAAGCACAGCCATCCAAACATGTAGACGAGAGCAGCAAATACAAATTTTGATTACATTTGCATACAGCACAAGTAAAAATGCAAGCTAGCAAAAAAAAATACGCAAACACATTGTATCCTGCTGCTGTGGCATGCCATTCACGCTTGGGAAGTTTCTTTCTTTCTTTCCTGACTGTCGAATTGGTCAGTCTGTGTGCAACACACGCAGACACACGCTCTAGTTGCAATTGCTGCAGCTGTGATTCCATAATTAATAGCCAAACAACTGGGAATGCGGCTTACACTCTTTGCGATTTAATACAAGGATATTTAAGGCAACGAAATATGCAGGAAAAATTACATTTCACACATCCTTATTACTTTTCCTAGCTTGATTCATTTTAAGCAAGTCTATTGGAATTATTTATTATTATTACTTTGGCTTGTTTTATTATGGGTGCTAGAATCTATAGGAAAAATATATTAATAGGTCTGAGGCACAAAATATAAATATTTTTGTATATGCAAGACTAAATTATGGAGAAGTAGCACAAGGAAAAATACAAATAGATGGAGAGATCGAGATGTAAATGGAGGCACAGCAGCTGTTGCGGAAACGAATAAAGCTGATGCCTACATTTAGGCGCTGCATAATGTGCCTCAAATCTGTGGAGGGTGTTGGCTATTTTTTTGCGGCACGCATGAATTATGCAACAGCTGCTCCACTTTACGCGCACATACGAACGTTTGCATGTATGTTCGTATGTTTTTAAAGGCGTGGCAAGTAAAGCACTTCATAGAAGAGAGTTCCGCATTATAATCAAGTCGCTTGTTGCAACAAACAAACAAACAAGCGAGAGACAAAAAACCAACGCATTTACTTAGCATAACTTGGCAGCTTTTGTTGTTGCTACAGTGCAACAACCCACGAGAGTCAACATGCCTACAAAACACAGCCTGGCACCAATTCTTCATGGGCGAAAGATAGAGTGAAAAGGAGACAGAGGCGGGACACTCGGAGAGGGTCTGTGTGCTGTGTTTTGTGCGTAAGCAAAATGTGAAGCGTTGCGCGTGTTTGTTTTTCATGCATTTTACATGAGAGTCGCCGTAGAGCTCGTGCCACCCATACACACATACATACATACATATGTGTGTACAAAAGCCAGGCAACTTCCTGTCACTGCTTGTCAGTTAGTCAGTCAGTCAACAGCACCAACTCTCTTACCACTTCTCTCCTTTTCTCTCTTTCTGTGTTTCAAAACATAACTATGAGTCTGCCCAGATAACTGGTTCATTGTGATTAACATTTCTCTCCCCACAAAACGACACAAATTAAAAATGTATACAAAAATAATAAACGCGCTAAAGCTTCAGCTTAGGGTGCTGCACGAACCAAAGCGCCTAACCAACGAAAACAAATTTTTGATAGTCCCCAAGAGTTCTGGAATGTTACTTAATAACCAAATTGTGAATAATATAACAACTAACGACTTGAAATGTTAACAGCAGACAAATTATAAGCCAATAAAAATAGCCGTTTGAATATTCATTAAATGCTTTGAAAGCATTTCACAAATTGCAAGTTACAAATTTATTTGCCCTACGTTCAATTCAAAATTCTTTTATATAATAATTATGAAACCAATTTTAAATGCATTTTTTTTGCTGTTAAATAGAATTTGCTTTGAGCATTACGCCAAATCCAACGAACCATTAATCAATCAACGACTAACGTTACTGTGTGCTTGGCTTAAAATTTAATTAACAGATTGGTCAGCAGGCAAAATACACACAGACACACACACACAGAGACAGGGACGTCAAGGATTAAAATGGAGCAAACCAAAGGTACATATATTTCGTGGACCCGCATTTTCACTCTTGTTTTCAACTTATACTTAGCAGCAATTAACACATGCGGGGGGAAGAGAACTGCTCTTCGTGCTTTTTGCGGCAAATTGTTTAAGAGCTCAGACGTATTCTTAAGCGAAAGCTGTTTTCATTAAGTAACACGCCCCTGTAGAGCGGGCTGTCCTGTGACCTTTGCGTGCTCAAGTTGAAATTTGAGCAAATTAAGCAAAGATAACACCATCAACGACAACAACAACATGAAACTGCCCCCAAGGGCTGCGAACTTTGATTAAGGACAAGTGCAGCAAAAATTTCGTTTCATTCCGCTTGCAAATTGTTTCGCAGCTGCAGCGCCCAAAACTAGGCAATGCATATTCTAAAAAAAATACACAAAAAACTCGAAGCAAATGCTTCCGTTTTGCATTGACCCACTTGGCAAGCAAAAGTTTAGCTTGCATTCCAAAAAAGAAAACTGCGGCAAGGGGGAGGGGGAGGGGGAGCGATGAGGGGAGCATAGACAAGATAAGTCAAAACAAAATAAGCAATTTGTAAGCAAACAAAATGAAACGTTTGCAAACTAAATTAAAATACCAACATAGCTGCTGCTGCTGTTTTGTTTTTTGTTAACGAACTTTTAATATGGCTTTGTCTAAAAATGTTAAAAGCAAAACTGTACGTAGAATAATTTAATGCTGCCAAAATATGCATAAATTTATTCTATAGTTGCCACTGTGTGCTAATTTTCAAAGTCTGCTAAGCGTCTGCTTAATTTTAACAATTTAAACGCTCTAAGCTATTGTATAAACAATTTTGAATATAAATTCGAGTTTTATATTTAGCTGATTTTATTGGAATTTTGTTGCTTTTTGACTCAAAATTGCCCAATTTGCTAAGGCTGTGCAGAGCCAAAGGCACAGCCAAAGCCAAAGCCAAAGCCAAAGGTTGCTACAAAAATAAATTCGCAACGTAGGCGATACATATTTGCAAATGGTTCCGTTCTGCATTGACCCCAATGGGGCAAGGTTGCATACGGCTAAAGGTGTGGTGGGTTGGTGGGTTGGAAGCTTGGAATTTGCTTAAATATTGTTGCGACGACAGCCACTTGGACACGTGATGCCACTCACAAATACAAACAAGCACACACACACACACAACTATATACAGCTATGCATAAGCACACACTAATCCTCATTTAAGCACATTAGCGCTGATTATAAACGCATTTACTATGACATAGGTTGGCTGTGGGGGGTAGTTCGGAACAAAGGGAAGTGGATGGGTACGTTCAAGTTTAGGCAACGGCGTGTGCGCGCTGCTGAGCAATGCAATTGCAAAACACAACGGGCAACGGGCGTATGCGTAATGTCTTTCGTTTTTCCTTTCCTTTGTACTATTAGATCTCCATATAATAAACATTGAGTAATGCCAAACTTGCCAAGCTAAAAACAACAAAACCGTATTGTAAACGCATAACGCATAGCGCAAATAAAATCTAAACAACAAAAATTAGTGTGTGGGGCACTCAGATCATTGGAATAGGGGCTGGCTGCAGGTTTGATTTCTTAAATACACATATTAAAAAACAGTTGCTAATTTTAAATGAATTACAAATTCAATTTCTCACTGGGTGCCCTAAGGTTACACTTTGTCTCCATAAATTTATATAGTATATGCTGGATAATAAAACTTACAAAAAACGAGTCAATAGAGAAAACCTTATGCACGCCAGCGATCTATGCACATGTGTGTGTGTGTGAGAGAGAGAGAGTTAGGCATGCCGTGACAGCTGCGATGCTCCCCTTGCTCTCTGCTTTTGAGTTTTGCCAACAAAGCAAACTATAGCTATAGACATCGCAGAAAGAAATACTATAGACAGAAAATGTGTGCGCTGTTGGCGACTTCCGTGCGTGCCACGCTGCGTATGCGCGCTATTTATAAAAATCAATTTCTGCCTTGGCAGCCACGCCAGCAACAAAAACAACAAGCACAAGGCAAACAAACCAGAAACAAACAGCAGCACATAAGACAAATAAATAAATAATGCTATGGACAGCAGCAGCAACAGCAGCAGCTAAAAGCGAAAGCCACACAAATCAGAAAAGAAAAACAAAAATCCGTACCGTGGTACGTTGAAATATTTTCTTTTAAAACTCATTTGTTGCTTGGTGCAGTTTGCACTTTGACATAAGCGAATGCAAGCGGAATGAAATGGAATATTAGAAAAAAAAAAATATTACTCATTCAATATTATTTCTAAAATATAAATCAACAGTTTTTGCTCATTTTTCATAAATTAAAAGTTTGAAATTCATGTTCAAACACTTCTCGTTGCTTTTTAAAATACGTTAGCAATAGCAAAGCTCCAAGCCAATGACAAACTTGTCAGTTGCCCACAAACAATAATAAGTATAAACAATAGCAAGCTCTCCTCTCGCACAATCAGCCAGCACCATCGCATCAATTCTTTTTATATACGATATTTTTAGACAAAACACTTTTCTGGTTTTTCTTGTTGTTGCTGTTGCTATTTTCTGTTTTTGTTGTTATTTCTAAAGGTTTTTTGTTCTTAATTTTGCTTATGTTTTGTGCTTAATTCTCGACCGACCAGTTGGCTGAGCCAAAGCAAATAGCAAATAAATTGAAAGTTTTTCAAGCGTTTAACGTTTAGAAAATGCGAAAAGCCTTGTTTGGCTGCATTACCCTAAACGCTCTTTCTCTCTCTCTCTCTCTCTCTCTATCTCTCTCTTGGAAATTTGCACTTGCCTTGACGACTAATATCGTCGATAGTGCTGCTTGGGTAATCACTCTCATTCTCTATTGAGTCTTCTATACTTTCGCAGGGAAGAAGTCAAAGGGGGACGACCCCTTTGGTTAATTAGCCAGCCGTAGTTGCTTGGCCTCAAATCCTACCTCCTCTCTATCGCACAATTGGCTGGCCGCCAATTATTTTGGGCAGTGAGTAACGCAGCTGACACTGATTCAAATCGGCATTTTGTATACACCATTACGCCCAATTTGAATTTTTAGCCATTCATGATATAAAGCAGTTTCATTTTTATTCTTATCGGCAATATTTAAAGGGCAGCCAACATGATCTTACGAATGAACTATGCCTCATGTGTACAAATATGTGCATATAGTATAAACATGCATATATGTTCATACGATGTACATAAATTTTGCACATGAAGCGTGGCAAGGCCTATGAGAAATGTTTTTTGAAAACATTTTCATTTAACCCAAATTTTTTAGCAGAAAAAATATGAGAAATTCCACTGGTCTCCTATATGTAACAGCTTACGTCTTATTTTTGCAAACTGACATCAATTGCAATTGAAGGCTGACAATGTATTTTCTTTTAATTAATATTAATGTTGCTGTGCACTTGAATTTTTATGGTTTACACAAGCTGCGTCGATTGAGCCCTGTCCGTCTGTATGAGAAAGAAGTGCCCACAAAATGGGCAAAAATATGCTGCAAAAACAATGCGAGCCTTTGATGATGGCTGAGGTATTGCAAAAGTTTCAACTAGCAGCCAAAGCTTGAAATAATCTGCCATCCCACCTACAGTAGCAACAGCAAGAATTGCTCGCCTTTTCCGTTACTCTTGGTATTTTTTTTCGCACAAGTCTTTTGTGTTTTTTTGTTTTTCAAAAACTACCATTTTGTTTTTAGCTTGGCCACATACAAACACAAACACATAGAAAAATGTAACAGGAAACCATTACGTTGCCGACGGCGTTTTGGCGCACAATGCCACGGCAACTGCCGTCGCTGCTGCACCTCTAGCTAAAGGTCAAGGCGTCGTCGACTTTGCTCTAAATAAAAAGCGAGCTCTGTTAAAAAAAAAAATTCTCCCTCAAATATTGCCCAAAAGCCATTTGGGCCACGTGCGCTTGATGGACAGACCCCATTCAAAGACACACTCAGTATTTGGTCTTTGCCACGCTTACAGACGCTCCTGACAAGGTTGTCACTTGCAAACTAATTGCGCTGCTATTTTAAAGCCGCGAGCGATAAGAAAATGTTGCAAATATGTTAACAAACTTTTGCGCTGGTTGCTATATAGAGGTGAGAACTAGAACTTTTTATAAGGGAACAAGATCTGGGTTAAATAATCTGGAAAAAGCGAAGAACTTTAAGAAGCAAAACCAATTACGCACTGCACTTGCAATTGACTTAAGCTAAGTCTTTCTGCTCATAAGCTGCTTAAAGTTTTGCGCACTCAAAACATAGAGAGGCAAGAGAGTGCCCCAATTGGGTGGTAAATGGAATCAGATCAGCAGCAGTTGACAAACTTAAAATACGCATCGATATATTTTATGCAGCCAGCAGTTGTCGCCACTCTCTGCTCTCTGCTTCTCGTGCTCGCGCTCTTTTTATCTTCTTGTAGCTTGACTGGGGCAAGCAAGTTTGTTGATTTATATATTTTGTTGGCTACTCATGAAAATTGCAGCAACTTAAGGCGAGCAGGACATGCTGGCGCCAGCGGCGTTTAAAGTATAAGGGAGAAAGAGAGAGAGAGCTAGAGAGGGCTTGTGTAATGGCAAATGGGCATTAAAATTGCACGCGCACTAAAGTATGCAATAGCCAATGGGGCATTGGGGCAATGGGGCACAATGTAACAGCCGTTGGCATGTTGCAATTAGAAATGTAAAGAAACCAAAGTGTGTGCTTGGATGCGACAGACAGAGACAGAGACAGAGCGAAAGAGAGAGGAAGAAGAAAGACCGAGGAGGCTAAGTGGGCGAGCGTGCTGCTCACTAAAATTACACGTCATGGCCAATTGCAGCGTGCGTGTGTGTGCCCGTATGTGTGAGTGCATTATAAATCATGGCGCGCGCACACACACACACACACACACACACGCACAACAACATTTTCTTCATTTTTCCTCTTGGTCTCTGACGTCAAAGTCACGCTTCAAGGCGCTAAGGAATAGTGTGTGCTTGGCTTTAATGCTGACGCTCTTGGTGGTGCTGGCTCACAGGTGCAACTGCAGCAACGTCAAAGATAAAACATTTAAACATATTGTAGTAAATTTAAAAGCAAGAGCATTTGAATACTAAATTAGTTTTTGAGTTGCAAAACCCTTAGCCGCTTTAAACTGTATAAACCTACATATGTACATAGGTATTGAAAACCTAAAAGCTTTTTACCTAACTGGCCAATAGCAGCAAAAACTAAGCCAAAAGGTCAAACTTATTTACCCATATACAGGGTGTCTCCTCAGCTTTGGTCGAAACTCAAACACGCGATAGCTAAGCTTAGCTGCTACAATTGGCAAAGTGTTACCTATCTTGGTGCCCTGATCTCAGCTGTTACCTGTTCAGGCTTAGACCAATGCTGAGGGGACACCATGTACATATGTTGCTTAAGAAAGAAACATTACATATCGGTCTTAACATTGTCAGGCGATTGTTGCAGCTGTTGTCCTCGTCAAACCATCGTTCGGCCTTCAAAAATATTGTCGACTGTTCTAGAGTCCTTTCGGAAACATATCCACCCACACTCATATTAACACCATGTGTGTGTAAAAGTTATATATGCATTTGTCAATTTCTTTTCTTCTATTTCATATATTTTGTAAGTGCACGCAATGTGGACAAAATAGCAACAAAATAAATAACGCGAGTGCAGTGGGATGGGACGAAGCAAGGGCGGACCACTTGGCTGAGAATTATAATGCCAGATCATGCCATTTTTAACACAATCAAGATCAAATTCTCAACAATTATACATTGAATGTGACCAAAGCTGTACGCTTTATGTAACATATTCGTTTTGTTGTTGCAGAAACTACATGTGAATAATAATGTAAAATAAATGTAATTTTACGGATTTGGCTTTGATTTGATAATAAGTAAAAGTCATCAAGTCATCGTAAATGAAATGATTGCAAGCCATGCAACGCTGGAATGCTAATCAAAAAATGCTTAAATCAAATTGCATTATGGGTGGTGGTGGTGGTGGTGGTGGTAACTGAATAAGAATTTTAGGCTTCAATTTCATTTGATTTTTCGTGTATTCGTACCTTGGCCTAATGCATATTACATTGCATATTATTATGGCTCTTAGTATTGTGACTTTGCTTGCTGATTGACTCAAGTGAAGGTTATGACATTCAAGTACGAAAAAATTCTATTTTCAATCAGCGCCGCACAACGCAAATAGACTTGAAAGATGCCCCCAACAAGAAACAAGCGCAAAAGCAAAACGACAATAACATATGGTGGGGATGTGAGTATATAGCGACGACATCGACAACGATGACAACAATAAGTCAACCAACTCAATTACATGAATGTTATACAAACATTATAAATGCAACAGCAACAGAGCAACAGCAACAACAACAACAGCAAAGTATAATTTAACCACGAACAATTACAATTACGATTTCAGCAAGACCCCTCGGGCCCAACGATTACTTCACACAGTTCGATAATCGATAACACAGCGCAATTAGCTTTGCTTGGCATAACTATAGCCACAAGTCCTATGCTATTTATTTGTGATTCAGTGTCTGTCGCTTTGCTTGCCTGTAAACATTATTTAGACCCATATCCATATAACAGCTATCTTATCTAATTTTTTTTCTATATGTTCAGAGACACTCAAGTGTCGTTTGATAACGAGCTGATTAATAAAACGATAACTTTGTTTGGCAAAGAGTAACAACAAGCTCTTGACATGCATAAGTAAGATCGATAACAATTTCTGCTCTATCGATAAGAAATACAATAGCAGTCTAACAAAAAATTAGATGCACTACAAATAATTGTATCATTAACCTATTTCCAGGTCTAAATTCGTCTGTAAATTAGGTGATAAAATATTATTCATTATAAATTAATATTCTAAGCTTGAAATATCATTGATTAGATACGCAAACCGCTATCGATACATAGTCGATACTTTAGTAACCAAGCATATTGGCTTTGCAATTTAATAAATACTCATAAATGCTCAATGTGTTTTTAGAATTAAATTTTCACGCAAGCCAGGCAGAGAGCACCACCCTCACCCTCATGACCTTGAAAGCACACGCTTGGACTAGAGTCTTCTTGGCTGTTGATTAGCTTAATAGTATTCGATTTTCCCTCTGTTTACTGCCATACATCTTATATATATATATAATAAAATAGTAACTATATCAAAATATCACGTGACGACAACAAAAGCAACAAACACGATAATAATAATAATAAGAACCGTCCATAGTGTTACAACAAATAGTTACATTTCCTTGGTTGAGCTCTTCCGCCTTCATGTCTATGGCAAATATTTGTTCTCTTTTTGTTTTTGCGGCGCACTCAACGCCAATCAATTTTGAGATAGTTTATGATTATTGTTTTTAACAGAATGCCAATTGAGATGGTATGGGGTAGGTTTGGATGAAAAGACTGTTTTTTTTTTTTGCTAGTGTCAGTCGCGTGTCGCTTCCAACAATGGCTTGCATATAATATATATAAAGCCCCCCTACAATTTACATAATATGACAGACTTTATTTCATGCTTGCAAATTTGGCGTGTGAAAGCAATTAGATACCAACAACAATAACAAATGCAACAACAACCAATGAATTTGCACTCAAATCTTTGCAGCAGTATTTATTCAGTTTCTTCTGTTTAAATATATTTATTAATATATTTGTTGTTGCTTTTGCAGTTGCAGGTAAACTGGGAAGCCCAGCACAGCCCACAACACAGATGTCAGACAACGGAGACAGCAGAAGCTTTTGCTAATGGCCCTCTGACAATGACAATGCATTTGCTGTGTATTGTGCAAGCAATTGCAGATTTTGGTTTTGGGCTTGGGCTGGGGCTTGGGAAATGGGGTGAAATACCCAAGTAGGGGAATATATAAAACTATAGTGTTTAGTTGTTGTCTCAATTTCTCTACGTGGAGATGAAAATAGGCAAAAACGTTTCTGTTAAGCAGTCAAGTTAAACTTACCTAACAATCAGATGTTAGGCAACAGTGTGAAAAAATAAATTGAGGGCCCCATATTTCATTTAACTGTATGTAACGCAGCGGTTCCTTGGGTTACAACGTTAAAAGAGTTTGTGTACTAGACATGTGCCACGATTTAATAATATATGGGTACATTTGGGAATATAGATAAACTCGATCGCACGATCGTCAGGGAATGGGAGAGCGAGCCAAAGAGCGAGCGAGAGACAGTGCTACTCATAAGCGTTGATATGATAATGAACTGTTTGCATAGCTTTCAGTTAGACAGGGTTGAGCAGATCGAGCGAGCGAATAAGGTATATTTAAAGAGGGAGATGGATAGCTATGGATAGTTATTGTAGACAGTATACCAAATTCAGCGACGAAAAAATCGCGTAATTTCAAACGTGATTTCTTTGGTTCGTCACGCGGATGATGCACCGTTATTTGATCGCCATCCGCTGAGATCATTGTTTCACTTGGCGGCGATATAGAATATTGTTGCAATATACGTCGCTGATGCTCGCTAAGCTCCTCCAGCGGATCGTTAAGCGAAGATGTGGGTGTACCACTGCCGCCGCCAGCTGTAGCTGAACTGGAAGTTGAGGCGCCAGCACCCCCAGTAGCACCAGCGGCAGCAGACCCCAATTGCTGAGCAATGAGCAGCTTCTGTGCATGCTCTTCGGCTTCTTTTTGCTTTTTGAAATCTTCATTTGGCATTCACATACGCGCACACATATACAATATTATAGTCATACATACATACATTTTTAAAGTTTATTGTATTGTTCAGTTAAACATATAAAAAATTGTATTACAGTTAGAGAATAGAAAATATATAACTTTAAGTGCTTATTGATGCAGGAAAGGATACAAAGGAAGAAAGATAAAGGGAGATACTAGAGAGAGAAAGCTAGTTAAAAAGAGGACATACTGATACAGCCGGCTATGAGAGAGAGAGAGAGAGAGAGAGAGAGAGAGAGAGAGACAGAGAGAAGGTAGTGTTTGTCTCAGTTTGTCTTACTGATCAAACATGACCACGAATACAATTTCCCTTTTTTTTTTATAAACAATGTCAAAGTGTGCTAAAAACATAAAGCAACAATCATAAATCGATGACTCAAATGTCTATTAACCTTATGTTCACTTTACGGGCAATTGCAGCTTGCTTAGTTCCATTTTAATTTTCCATTTGCAAAGAGAATTAAATGAACTTTGTGTGTCGCTTAGGAAAGTAAATGATTAATTTCTATTTCGTTGTTTTTTACTGTAACGAGTGCATGACCTAGCCCCAGTTTGGTACCAAACCTGACCTTGGCATAGGGCGTGTCCACTTTGTGTGCTATTCATGAGTAATTTCGGGGTATTTTGTATTTCATTTTTTTGGACGCTTCTGATGAGTTTTTGTATATGTAGGTGCGTTCTTGTTTATTTTTAAAAAGATTTGTAATTCACTTGTTTATTTGTAAAAATTTAAGCAATATTAATTGTCTTGTTTAAGATCAATTGATTATTTGTGCAATTTATTCTATAATAAAATATAGGTAATTTTTGAGATATTTAGATATTATTTTCCAGGGTCCAGTTTCCATTTCAATTTAAAATTGTATCTTTATAAATATTATAATTTATAATTGCATATCTAATAACCTTAATATGTTTCGTGTAATATGCATATGTGTTTCTTCCCATATCCCTTTAGATAATAAACTTTGGCTAAGCTGTAAAACATTGTTTTTGTTATTAGAGGAGTTAAAATCAGAGGCAGATTTAAGAAAATACCACAACATAATTTTGATTAAAAAACAAATCTACGTAAATTAATTAATAAATTTGAAAACAAAAATAAATTTATATTATTACTCTAACATTCACGTGACTATAAAAAAATACGTTTTAGCGGCTGCTTGTGATTCATTCTTATAAATATATACACATGTGAACATAAGTATGTACATATATAAAAGTATTATCAGCGCTATATCTCTTACACATGTGCATGTCTGTGTGGAATGACGTCATTGCCATCGGTTGAAATGCATATAAGCTATATAAAAATAACATATAATGCAACATTTAATTGTAAACAATTGTTAATGAGATTATAGTACACAGGTTCTAAGTTAGCAGCAGCAACAAGCAGCAAGCAATGAAAATCAATTAAATTTAATTGTTATAAAAAGAAGAGAGGCGCATTCTACTGATTCTTCTTCTTCGTATTCTTGCTACATATGCACATATGTACGTCATTTGTTGTTGTTGTTGTTGCTGTTGCTTAAATTAAACGAACAATGTGCAATAATTAGAAAATGCAACTGCTCTCTCGCTCTCTTTCTCTCTTGCTTACACGCAGTCAGCCGCAAGAATTAGGTTATAAATTAAAAAAGAAGTGGAGAAGTGAAAAGAACAAGAAAATTGTTGAGGCATGGCACGAGGAGCGGAAAGGGGTAGGGAGCATCAATTGTTACGCTTAATAAACAATCTTTTACTTACTTTCCAGCAGCCGCTGTATAAGACTGTCCACATTTAAATCAAAATCGCCCATTGTCCTTGTTTTTGTTGCAATACGTATTTGTTTATAGAATTCAAGCCGCAATGTAGTTGGCCAAGAAATACCAAAAAAGCTGTTTGTGTCGTTTGCCGCAAAAGTCAATTTCACTTTGTAACACTTTTTTTTGTTGCGGCGTTTTTACTCTTAAAAGTTGTTGTATTCTTTTTCGGCTCTATACCTTCATGTGTGCAAAGTGCTCACAAGTTTTAGCCTAACTGTAAATGTTTATATGTAAGTATATAATTTGCTCTTCACTTGCTTTTCAACATAAACAAAAAAAACTATTACACTGCAATGTGTTTTTTGGCGTACGCGTCTTTATATAAAATATATATTTTCAGCACACACATTAACATTAGCGCTCTTTTATTATGTTACTTGTACCACATTCCGCTCGAAAAACAAATAAAAAATAATTAAACATGGCGACAACAACTGACTCGCGTGAACAGCAAACGAGTATTATCTACAATAATATTGCGCGAGCCAAAGAAAACTTGCACATACCATCCACAATGAAATCATGCGGCTACGATAAGTGCTGCTCGATAGGTAGCAGAAATGCAGAGTTGCTTCCAAATCGCTGGGCTGAAAATGCCGCCAACATTATGTTAAAACAGCTGCTGCACTTTGTTTACATTACTACTTTTGAAAATGAATTACTTTCCAAGCTATTATTCAATCGAGGATATATTTGTAACACAAGAGAAGGTCGAATGCAAAGTTAATACGCGCCTGCAGCGAATGGGTAATTTAAATAATGCAAAATATTAACAAAACACTCAAAACGGCCATTAACAGGTTTCTTAGACGCGGGCTCTGAAACAGAGGACTTGGAACCAGGACGAACTATTAATTTGCCGCTCTGGTACATTAAAGAACTAAAGGTTAATAATTCTTACTTTACCATTGCTGTGCCGGAGATTTATAAAAACGTACACAAAGCCGTTTGCGAGGCGGAGACCACCCACATTGAGCTAGGTCGACTGCATCCGTACTTCTATGAGTTCGGACGCTATCTAACGCCCTACGATCGCAACCATGTCATAGGTCGCATAATATTCGAAACACTGCGACAACGAGTGCGACATTTGCTGGATATATCCAAGAATGATGGAGATCAGAGCAAGCCCGAGCAACGCTTGGACAACATTGAGTCGAAGCTTCATGAGGCTGGCGTACGCACCAACACATTGGTATTTAAATATTTTGCATCTGCTTACATCTAAATTTGACAATAAAATATAATATTTACAGTATGTCAACTGGCTGCAGCTGCGTGGCAATAATATTTGCATATCAGAGTTGGTGCAGGAACATCAGAAGAAACGCAAACGCGCCGATCGTAGCGAAGATGAAGGAAGCGGTGACGGGGGATCACCCAGCAGTAAGCGCATTACATTGTAGTTTATCTAAAAATTATTGTATTAAGAAAAGAGACATAAACTTGAAAAAAATCTAAAAGAAAGAAAATAATTGTTTCATAAAACATTAGTTTAACAGTATACATAAAAAAAATCGGTGATTGTTAATAACTTAAAAGACAAAGGGATTACTACAAATTAATTACAAGGATTGAAAGTCGCAACAATTGCCCATTGTAAGCCGCAGGATAAACAAAGCTTTTTACAAATGTTTTAATAATTCTTTTTAGTATTCTATTTTTGTAAATATAACAGCAGCGTTTCATACTCAAATTTAAATTTCTTGCTGTCAGACATAAAGTAGACATACATACATATAACAATTATATATATATAGATAATATATAGTTTAGATTTTGTTTGTAAAATTCATTACGATAAGCATATACGTACACACATGTATTTGTATGCTCCTGACCCCCAGGAGCATATTTTGTGGAACAATAAGCGCACCTACAACAAGGCAACAATTTGAAGTAGAGTTCAGATTTGATGAATAGTTTCAGTCGGTCTTTATCGACTCGTGAACTATAGTAGTTATGTCCGGTTCAGGTATTCATTCGTCCTTAAATGATTCCGGTCACTTTTCATAGTCCACCGTCCATTTTATACAATAGTTTCTGGTTCAAAAACGATACCGCTCAGTTACTTAGGTAGACCTATTTGCTGTGAATCTTTGCTGTTAGACAGCATAAGATAAGAGAAAATATCTGTGTTGTTTATGTGTAAAGGAGAGACATCCTTCAAAAGCTAAGCCATCATATATATATCCAAAGATATCTAAATTAATTGATTGATATCGTAATATCAACTCAAATTATTGTGAACGAATTTACGAAACTGGAAGTTACAATACAATCAACAGATATTTTCTCTTCTTTAACTGTAATTGTTGCATATCCTTGCTACACACAATACATGCTTGTTTTGTTTAAATATTATATAACATTTGTTAACTCAATTTGTGCTTATTTTAAATGATTTTGTTTTTTGTTAAGCTCAATAGAATTTCTTTGGGTTTTCGGAAAGAAACTAAGGTAGCTTAGAGTTTTTATCTTAACTCTTAAACAAAAGGTTTGAAAATGCATTATAACATATAACAGATTTCTTTGTTTCATTTTATAAACAGGACTACGAATGCCATAAACTATAGTTTCAAAAAGTAAAATTATAAATCCCTTGTACAATAGCAACAACATATTCTTATAAATCCAATACAATATATTAGCTTTAAAGTCCTGTTCATAATTAACATACATACATAATATACATATATAATATTTATCCACCAAAATTGTACCTTTTTGAAATCTATATGTTGCGCTAAAGCATTTAGACATTTACATTTATGTATAGCATATTTAAATAGTTTATGGAATTCGTTTTGATTAAATTTGCTTTTAGTATATAAGCAACAGTTTGTTTGTTTTATTTCATGTTGAATGTCTTTAAGTTTTAAACACAATAAATAAAAAAGTTTAGAACTGTGTGTGTGTGTGTGTGTAACTGAATAATTTAGTTAGCTGCGCGGCATATAAACATAAAGATTAGTTGCTTTAAACAATAAGCAAGAATTTGTTTTCTGGCTGGAACTCTCATGCCACTAAAGAAAAATTGTGTTTCGTTTTATAATTATATAGCTTCAGATTTTAGATATAGCTCTATTGTATATAGACTATGCAGCAGTAAGATACACATCTGCCTTTAAAAAGCTTTAACAAATTTGCACTAGTTGTTGTTGCCATTCAACTTGTCGGTGGGCGTGTTCCCGGTGACCAAGGGCGGCGCTGGCGGTGGGGACCGCAGACGTTGATTCTTCTTCGGCAAGAAAACCTGGAGTAAACATAGAAATGAGCAAGAGCGCACTAATGTGTGTGTGAGTGTGTGTGAGTGAGACCGAGATACATGCCTTAAGTGCACCCATGACCATGAGATAGAACCAATAGAGCTGCGGCAAAAAGAGTATGGCAATGCTGATGAGGCAACCTCGCGGCAAGCCACACATGGCCACCCACATGGAAGTGGCATCAATGGCCAAGCTATAGCGCCACATGACGTATGGCCACATGCAGACTCGGCACACAAAGAATGTGGCCAACATCAGCAGACCGTTGACGATGTATGCACGCGAATCCTTCAGCTTCATGGTGCTCAGAATACTGCGCAGAGACACAAAAGGCGTGGAGAACTCCATCATGAACATGTAGCTGTAGATGCAGTGACCACCACCGCGTATATACTGCAAAAAAAAAAAAAGAAGCATATTATGTATATGTCCGATTCGTTAACCTATTATGTTGCCAACTTACTGTTACCACCAGCAATCCAAAGGTGCCAATAAACACATGGTGTATCATCATGACCGGATGAGTGATGACATATTTCAGAAAGTCCCAACGTCCATCCTTGGGTATCTCGACAGTGCCGCCATCATAGTCGCAAAACTCAACCGGGGTGCTGGGCACGCTGCCATTATTGTTGCCCATGCCCCCGCCGTTGGCCTTCTCGTAATAGCCACGTCCATGTCCCACGGCCAGCGCCTGCTGCTCCTGCCTGGACTTGGTCAGTCGCAGGAGATGCAGCTTGTCGGCAATCTTTTGCGTGTGCACCTTGTACATGGACCAAATGTCGTACATAAAGTAGGCGGTGCCGAACCAGCCGTAAGCCTCCATTAGAAAGTGCGAGGCATACACAAAGGATTTGCTGCAGGTGGACTTGCAGACAATGAGGCCAACCAGAAACGAAAAGGAGGCCTGGATGGCCGAAACAATTCTGTAAAAGGGAAAGGAGAAAACATATGTTAGTTATTCACAGGCAAGACTCAAACGTCAATCAACTTTTGAGTTTAATTGTAAGGCGAAAGACATCAATTGATAATTGGCGATCATAATTAGGAAGTGACTAGACAAAAATTGTGGATATCAGACTAACCCTTAAAAAAGTTTCAACTTCAATATTTTGTTTTAAATTCACACATTCAATTACCATAAATTAAATGAAATTTTTCAACAACAAACTTTTGACTTCTTTTTGATTTCGACTTGAACCTTTTTCTTTGGCACAGGCAAATTGGCAGTAAGCAAACTGTGCCGCAAACTGAGCGCCCTCAGCCCTGAGGGCAGCTCGCAATGCTGTGCTAGTAGCGGCTGCAATCCTAGAGAAAGGAAGTCCATGTACTGCAGCAGTGGCAGCAATGCCTGTCGCATTGGCAACAAATTTTGCGGCTGCAAAAGTGTCGGCGTTGGCGTCAACATGGCGCAACTCAATTGCCAGGAGCGTTATTTGCTAAAAAGCATGCGAAACTTTCCCCCACGCATGGCGTGTGGCATGCCTCGCCGCTCGATGCCAGCATTGGGGAGGCGTGGCAGCAACACCGTCAGCTTGCAGTGGTTCGAGCAGTTGATGGGAGAGCGACGAAGGCAGGAGCGTTTGCTGTTGCCGGATCTGGCCACGGAATGGTATCGCAAGCAGAAGAATTTCTTGGCCACGGTGAGCAAAGAGGAAGTGCAGCAATTGCAGCAGCAGCAGCCAGATCCAGAGACAGAGCTAGAGCCAGACCCAGAAATCTCGCGCTGTTGCAGTTGCGGCAAACTGAGCTGTGGCTGTGGCAGCAATTGCGGCTGCCATTGGACGCAAGCGGAGCTCCAGCAACGTTGGCCCAGCCAAGAGCGTGTGTGTGGCTGCTTGGCGTTGCAGCATCGTCGCATTTGGCATGAACGTCAGCGCTTGCAACAACGCTTGGGCTTAAAAAGCTGCCAGTGCAGCGATCCCAACAAATGGCCGCCAAAGCCAAGACAGCAACAGCAGCAGCAACAGGAGCAGCAGCTTAAAGAGAAACCACACAGCTGCCTGGCTGATGGGACGCACTACATGCCGAAAATCACAGCTGCCACAAGCCGAACGAGCGTCAGACGCTTGAAAGCCGGCGCACAGGCTCAGCCATGTATCCTGCCTTGCGGACCGCTTTATCGTCGGCGCAATTGCGTTTGCATGCGCCCGCGCCCTCGTAGCTCTTGTGGTTGCATTTTCCAGGCTGATGGGCAGCCCATGGCCGAGGAGTGTTTGGCTGCGCGACGGACTGAGTCGCGGCCGCAGCGTCTGCGCTGCAAGTACGAACTCAGCGCAGCGCCGCAGCGGCGACTCGAGCCGTCCTGCTTCAAACACATCTCGTCCGAGTTCTTTGAGCTGCTGCAGAACTACGAGGAGGACATGAGCAAGCGTTGTCCACTGTATGGCATGCCCCTCAAATATTGGAATCGCACCATGCCCTGCTGTGACTGCGAAGCTGAACAGGCGCCAGCCGTTTGTGCTGTGGATGAGCAATGCTTGGGTGATCAGTCGTTAGCCTGGCAGCATCAGCAGCAGGAGCAGCAGCAACATGATGCCAAGGTGGCAGCAGAGCAGCAGGCGGCGGCAAGGGCAGCGGCAAAGGCATCGGAAGATGCATCAGCAGCAGCAGCCGCAGAAGCAGCAGCAGCAGCGTCATGCGACGAGCAGACAGATGAGCAGTTGCAGTTGCAGAGATACGCCCAGGGAGAGCAGTCGGATGGACAAGCGGATTTGTTGGCATCACATCAGCAACCGACATCAGAGCAATATCAGCAGCAGCAGCAACAGAAATATCAGCAGCAGCAGCAGCAACAGAATTATCAGCAGCAGCAACAGCAACAGAATTATCAGCAGCAGCAGCAACAGCAAAGTTACCAGCAATCAAAACTGAGGCAATCACAGCAGCAACAATTGCAACAGCAGCAGCAGCAAGAGCGACCCCAACAGCTCATGTTTCGATCAGAAAATCAAATACAAGAGGCTCAATCGCAGCTCAGCCAGCTGCAGTCCGATGATCAAGCTTATAGCGAGCATTTGGACAGCTCCAGTTGCAACGAATCGACTTGCCCCTATCGCAGGCCCTGCTACGAGTCATCAGCAGCTGCAGCCAAACACTGTCCGCATTCCCCTTATAGGGACTTCGGTGCAGTCACCTATGGGCCACAAGCGGTGTCCACCATGACCTCAACCTCTGCCACACACAAGCGCAAGGGCATACTGGGCGGCTTAGCTTGCCTTTGCAAGCGAGCGCTTCATCCTGGACGCCACTTGCTGTACGGTCTGAGCGGTCGTCATACGCCCAACGGAAGCGGCAGCGTGCGCTGTACCTACAAGGACCAGCTTTACTCACAGTTGAAGCTAAGCAGGCAGCCCAAGCGCCATTGCTGGAAGCAACCAAACACTGAGGCCGAAGCCAGTGAGAAAGCTTTGCATACCGAACGTTATGCTGCAAACGGAGTTACGGAGACGGAGACGGACACTACGCTGGAGAGGGCGGCAGGCGAGCAGCAACATCAACGACAGCAGTCGAAGGAACAACAACAAGAACAGCAACGACAACATCAACAGCAACAACAAGAAACGCAACAGCAACGAAATCAGCAACTATCGCAGTCACAGCATAAACAACAACAACAACAGCAGCAACAACAAGAACAGCAATACCAACAGCAGCATCGACAGCAGCAACTATCGCAGTCACAACATAAACAACAAGAACATCAACAAGAACAACAACAGCAGCAACAACGACAGCAACGGCAGCAACAACAAGAACAGGAACACCAACAAGAGCAACGACAGCAGCAACTATCGCAGTCACAACATAAACAACAAGAACAGCAACATCAACAAGAGCAACAGCAGCAGCAGCAACAACGACAGCAGCAACAAGAACAGCCGCAACGACAGCAGCCACAACGACAACAACAACAGCAACTATCGCATTCAAAGCCTAAACAACAGGAACAGCAACAGACGAAGTCGCTATCGAAGTCGCAGCGAGAACAGCTGAAGCCCCAACTATTCGTTGCCGCTGCCACGCCCACAGCTGAGAGGAGCGGAAGCACCTCGACGCTAGTGTCGGCGCAAAACGCCAGCAGCGATGCCACCTTGCGACCAGCGCCTGAAACGAGGCAAAGCGACTTGCAACTGCCGCAGACAGCTTCATTGTTGCTGCCACGTCTACCACGTCTCAACTGCAGACGCAACTTTAGCGCCGCCCAGGAATATCAGCAGCTGTTGCGTGTGGTTGCTCGCAAGCGCCACAAACCAAGCAGCAATAACAACAAAACCACAAAGCCAACAAAAAGTAAAACTACAGAAAAAATAATGAAACCGACCACAGCAACCACAACAGCAGCAACACCAGAGAGCAGCAGCAAGCGTCGTCGTGCTGCCACTGCCAAGCGCCAGAGCGGCAGCAACTGCCCAACAGGTGGGTCGCGACGCAGCAAGTCGCCAACTCCAACAAAATCAACACCGAAATCACGTCGCAGTCGCAGTCCGAGTCCAACGCGAACTCCAAGTCCAGCATCAAGTCCACTCAAAGCTCAGCGACGCTTTGTGGCAACCACACCCGGTCCAAGCGACGTGCATAGCGTAAGCTATCAATCTATCTTGAGTGGCAGCTCCATCAACAGCGAGCAGTGGTCGGTGCAGAGCGAAGCTATTCGCCAGCCTCGGTCTCAACCACCGCCACAGACACCACCACAACCAAGGAAATACCGATTGAGAGCGCGGAGCGCAGAGAGTCTCGTTTATCCCAAGATAACGCCAGAGAGACGCAGAGTGGCAGAGCCAGAGTACTCTGATGACAACTCAAAGGAATTTGAGCCGAGTTTGCTAACTAACTCGAGCATTAGTTGGAGCAGGTGAGTAATCAGTCTATCCTCTATATATTTTCTGATCAAACTTCCGATTTATAGATCACGATTGTCGCCACCACCTCCACCACCACCACCACCTGTACAACGCTTTCCTGAACAGCCGCCGCCACCTCTAGGAGCTTCTACCTCAGACCTATCAGCAAGCCGAACGCCAGCGAATTCGTTTGATGGAACCTCCTTCGAATCCAGAGCAGAGACACACGCAATGGGTGCAATGCGTCAGTCAGACGATCGTCCATCTGGCAGTAAGCCACTAAAGCTCTCATCCATACGCATGCAGCCTGCCACAAGTGCCACAAATGCCACAAGCAGCTATCAGCTGACGCCAGGCTGCTCTGAGGAGAGCCTGGAGACGCGTCAACAGGAGCGACTGTCGGCTATGACGCGTTACCAGAATCCCCCGTCCCTGCTGCTGCCGAAACGGACCAATCTGGGACTGCTGCCGTCCTTGTTTCTGCGCCAGCCGCAGCTCAACGAGCGCTTGATTCGCCGGCGCGCTGCCACCGTCAAGACAAAGAAGCCGCCGTGGCAGCCGCCGCTGTCGAAGCCCCAGTCCGGACTGCGCACGCGTCGACCGCCGCCGCAGCGGCAGACTAAATTGGTATTGTCAAAGCAATTGGCGCACGCGCAGCGCTGGCTCAACCTGCTGCAGCTGCAGCAGCAGCCACAACTGGCGGAGCCAACACTAGTGAACACAAGCAAACGTTCGCGTTCCGGTTGCGATGTGCAGCGGCAGCATGAGGAGATGCGAGGCTATGCCACGCCCTGTAGCTCGACCAGCAATTTACACGGGGGGCAGCGACAGGGACGACAGAGGGCGCATTTGTTTGACTTTGATGACAAGTCGGATGAAGGGAGTCCACGCTGGTCGCCGAACCTGCAGACAGCGCCCATGCCCTGCTCCATACTCAAAACCCCCGCCAAACAGTTTAGCAAGCCGTGGAGCGAGAGTCGGCGCGTCAATTTCAAAACCGATGTGCGCTCTTTGTTCAAATCCAACGCCCCACGAAATTCCAGTCCCCTGCCCGCTTGCCAGCACCAGCAGCCGCATAGCTTCCACTTCCAACAATCACCAGCAGCACGACCCATGCCGCATGCCGCACGCTGTCAGCAGCCCTCGCTTTTTGCGCTGCCTAGCACCAGCAGCAGCAGCACCCACAACAACTACGACAACAACAGCTACAGCTACAATCAGTTGAGCGAACCCACGCCGCTGTTGGTGCCACGCGGCGCTTATGCCACACGCAAGCGTCCAGTGCAACCGCCGCCCGTCACGCTGGTCTCCGATTTGGACCTGCATAGTTATCATCGCACTCCGCGGCACATATTGCCGCAGCAACCACCCGCACGCTCCACGGCCGGCACCACTTGCCCACCTTATGCCAAGCAACGCAATGCGAGCGTCAGAGCCGCCACCGCTGCCACCGCCGCCTTGGATCTGCTCCTCAGCCAGGCGCAACGCTTGCGGCACTGCACACAGCGTCTGCCGGATCCGTACACCTGCTCTAGTCCCAGACGCCAGCCGTCGCAGTCGCAGTCGCAGTCGGAGGCTGAGCCGGAACCGATACCGCTGATCATACCGCCCAGCCACAGTGGCTTGCTGCTCGAGCGCTGTCTGTCCACCCAATGGCCTGAGCAGCTGCAGCAGCAGCAACAGCGGTAGACACTTTCTCACTCTCACGATTCAAATTAAAAGTTTTTTCTGTGTATTTGGCTTTGATTGCACCCCCAAGGACCCTTAGAACCCTTAGGTTTTGGAACCCAAGTAGGCATTGTGCTCTATCAAACGCGTCGAAATTAAAAACATTTAGGCCCATTCAATCGACAACAACAAAATTTGAGGAAACATGTGCATGAGCTGCTGCTACGCGCCACGCTGCTGCAACAAGCAGACGCTGGAGAAGTTGAGCTGTGCGGATGACTATCTGTGGTTCCAGCGCTGCTCGCATCGCGACTGCGGCGTCTGCCAGACCCGCGAGCAGCACGAGTGCGAGTGCGACTGTCGACGCAATCGTCACATCGTCGAGGCGCTCAGCTGCCTCTTCCGCTGCAGCGTGCCGTTTATGCTGTCCACGCTCTTCAGGCTGGCGCATCAGCGGGAGTGTCCGCTGCGGCGATTCACACGCGACCACAACTGGGATGTGATGCAGCATGTGCTGGCGCCCTACACGGAGCTGAACGACCTGGAGATATACGACAGCATGTACGATCGCTGTGGGCAGCCCATTGACCCGCTGGACTGCAACAATACACTGAAGGTTGTGCGTCTGATATTCCTGAACGAGGTGATCACCTTGGATCAGCGCGCCTACCTGATGCGCATGCTGGAACGCTTGCGTGACCATGCGCACTGCCCTGTCAATCTGCAGCTGCTGCTGGAGGCCCTGGCCGGCGTGGACTTGAAGCAGTTGGTCTGCAGCATTCACAACCAGGAGCAGCTCGCACGCAACTTCTACAATGCGCGCCAGTGTGCGCAGATCTGCCGGCTCTATCGCCAGGTGACCACCATTGACAAGATGAAGATCCACAGGCTGCGCCAGCGCCATCGCCAGCACAAGTACAAGGCGCGCAAGCTGAGCCATGCGCCCACCGAGGATGTCGTCTCGGCGCGTCAGACGCTGTTGAATCAACAGTTTTGCATGCGGAGGACCGAACAGAGCACGCCGGTGCCCGGCAAGACGTCCAAGCAGTACTCCAACAATCCCTCGCGTCGCAATAGCTCCAAGACATCAAGTAAATCGCAAAAGTCGCGCCGCAGCTCCTCGCAGCAGCAGCAGCAACAGCACCAGGCTGAGTTGGCGCGGCTACGCGAGCGCATTGAGGCGGGCAGTGCATAACGTAACGTAACGCCCACACTAGAGATTACGTAGTACTGAGGCCCTCCTCTATGTCGCCTACAAATTGAGCACAGTACAAGATTTTGTTGTTGTTCGATTCAAAATTTTGTTCTGCAAGCGGCTTTAATTAATCAATAAATCAAATTAATACCCAAACAAGATCAAATTCCCAACATCCTCTTCTCTACCTCTCTCTCTGTCTCTCTGTGTCGCTCCGACTTTCAATTCAAAAATTTATTCAAAATTGAAGCAAATGTCAGTGCAGCTGGCGAGAATGAAATTCGGACAACTGCAGAAATGTACAAAGCGAGAAAGCAAAGCAAAGAGCATGAGGCATGGAACGTTGGCCAGCTACTGCCCAAGTGGCAGGGCAACGCTGCATGCAACGCCGCCTTGTGGCAGGCGAAGCTCAGGCCGTCGCTGCCGCAGACATTGCGCTGCTATATGGAACGCCACATGGCGTCCAGTCATTGGCAGAACCAGTGCTATGGCATTGACTTCTACGGCGCTGGCAAGGGGGCGTGGCAGCGCCCGATTGTGGATGTGGAAAGTGTGCTGATCCAGCTGCGCGCGTTGCTGCAACCGAAGCGCACCTACAACGAGCTGCAGCAGTTGCAGATGCAGCAGCATGTGGATCGTTTGTCCGAGCTGACGGCTGCCCAATTGGAGCCACACTTGGAGGCAAGCTTTCTATGTGGCCTGCTGGACGTGCAGCAGCTGCAGCAGTTGCAACCGCTGCTGCCGCCAGCGCTGCAGCTGACCTTCTATCGCCGACTGACAGCAGAGCTGCCGCATCGTCGCTACAATCTGCACTGCGGGCAGGATGTGCAACTGTTGCAGCGCCTGTTGCAGCTGCGCTCGCGGCGGCCACTGCCACAGGCGCGTCGCCTGCTCGATGCCTGCTTTCGACACATGTGCAGTCTGGCTGAGAGCGAGTGTCTGAAGTTTCTGGGCCAACTAAATGCGGCTCAGTTGCAGCAGTTGCTGCTGCACTTGCAGCGCTGCTACTCGCCTCTGTCTGTGGCGCAGCAGCAGCGTCTGCAGCGCCTCACGCGTCATGCGGCCAGTCTGCAGCAGCTGTCGACGATGACGACGCTGCAACTGCCGCAGACTGTGCAGCAGGAGCTGCAGGAGCTGCTGGCCAAGCCCGTGGAGCAGCCGCTGGACTTGCAGCAGCGTCGCTGCCTGCAGCTGCTGCTCGATCATGTGCTGCCACTGAGGCATGCAGCACAGCAAGAGTGGCTGCAAGGTCAGAGCTTCAACTGCACGCAAGTTGCACGTCTGCGTCTCCTGCTGCAAAATCCGTCTCTGCTCTGCGACTCGCAGCAGCTGCGACAGTTCTTGCAGCAGCTGCAACACTTGCTGCTCGTGCTGCGGCGTTCCACTGACCACTGACCACTGAGCTGCCGCCTGCTGCACAACAACTTATTAGCCAACAAATAAACTTATGGTCAACATTTATATCTCTCTCTCTTTCTCTCTACTCGCTCATTCTAGCTTTCTCTCTAAATTTATAGCCGATATCTCTACCTCTCTCTCTCTTTTGGCTGAACAAGTATTCTCTGCCTTTATTCAATTTTTTATCACTCACTGCCTACATTTGAAATCTTTTGAAGTAATCTCAGTAATCATTGATACTTCAGTCAGAGGCTATAATTTGTCTGCATGCTTTCGGAAATATGTAAAAAAAGCACAAAAAAAAAAAAAAAACAAAAACAAACATTAATAAAAAATAAAACATATACCTTTAGAAAGACGTGGCCGCAAAAAAAAAAAGCCAAAAATACATCAGAACATCAGGTAAGAACATTTTCTCTCTGTCTCTCTCTCCCTCTCTCTCTGATACTGTCCCTGCCTTTAAGCAAATCGAATGTCTTTGGAAATGTCAAAATTCTTTGCCGGCACACGCGGTGTCGGCAACAATCTTTACTACGGCCACATGACGTTGGGCGCCGGCGAGGGCGCCAGCGTCGCAGTGGCAGCTGCGCGTGCACGCTACACAGCGCAACTTCGTCAGCAGCAGCAGCAGCAGAAGCATCAAGCGGACACGCAAGCGAATGGCAAGCAGCAGCATCAGCAGCAGCAGCGACGAACGTTAAGAGCGAACGAAGAGGCAACGCGCAATCGCAACAACAACAGCAACAACAACAACAAGCGAGTGTTGCAAAGAACGACGCCAGCTTTGGATAGCGCGGCCACAAGGCGCATGTTGCTGCCAGCAGCACAACGAATGCGTGGCGGCAACACACGTGGCGGGAACAGGACAACAGCACTGCAGCTGCCCACGTCGCCCGCTGGCAAAGGCGGCAACAAGGAGCGGCAGCAACTGGATCTGGTGGCGAAGCCATTGCTGAGCAATTATCGGAGGCGACGCGCTGCTGTGGCTGGCGTGCCAGTTACCAAATGGTTGCTGCTGCCGCAGCGAAACTTTAAGCAGTGCAGCGAGACTAGCGAGGCCACAGACAGCTCTGAGGATGGCACCAGCAGCACCAGCACCAGCAACCAGAGCAGCAAGAGCAGGTTGAGTCAGGGCAAACGGACAGTAGCGACGTTGCGTGAAAAAATCTCTTCCCCTGCAGTTGCCAAGATATGTGGCCGATCACAGCAGCAGCAACAGCAGCAGGAGCAACAACAAAAACCGCAGCAGCAGCAGCAGCAGCAGCAGCCGCAGCCGCAGCCGCAGCAACCTGCCCCAAAGACGTCGCTGTTGCAGGCGGACGACGTATTGGGAACGGCGTCCGCCGACAACAGTGCAACGTGCAGTGCGGCTCGTTGCACCCAGCGCACGCCGGACAGCCAAAGCAGCAGTCACAGCGATTATCATACGACGTTGACAAACAGCAGCAGCGGCCTGTGGTCTATGGGTTATGCGTACGACACGCCCATTAAGCAGCATGTGGGCGGCAATAAGTCGCTGAAGCTTACATCAACTGTTATACAAATTGTCCCAGAGACAACAGCAGCAGCAGCAGCAACAGCAACAATAGCAGTTGGAGCAAAAGTTAAAGCAGATAAAGTTATGCCGCCTGTTAAGCAATCAGCGCCCAAACATGCACCAAGCTCACCACAACGTCAACGTCCACAGCAGCAGCAACAGCAAGAACAGCAGCAGCAGCCGCCGCCAATGAAGCAGCAGCAGCAGCAGTCAGTGAAGCTGCAGCAAAAACTGCCAGTCGCAGCGCCACGAGCAGCAACAATTGATGTTAAGCGCACAGCAGCGACCACTAGCAATGGGGCAAGCGCAGGTGCAACGGCAATCAGGGCAGCAGCAGTTGCTGGTGCACCCAAAATTGTGCGCGTGCAACAACATAAAGTGCCCACAACCATTGAGGATGGCATTGATGTGAGCTATCAGAACTTTGTGGAAACACCCGTAGCGCGGGGACGCAAGGCGTTGCAAGTGCGGTACCTCTATCGACCCATGGTGCGGCGTCTGAACAACACAAATGGCACGCGGCAAACGCGACGTGGCAAAAAGAAGCAGCAGCAACAACTGGAAGCAGAGCAAATGGTGGAGGAACAGTCGGACAGCCAATCGCTGCAGCACACAGAAACAGAAGCAGAAGCAGCAGCAGCAGCTGAAGAGCAGCAGCAACAGCCATCTGTGGAGCTCCATACAGAGCAGGAAACTGATTACACACCGCCGCCCTTGCTAGTAGATGCTAAATATCTGCCTTTGATAAAGCAACTCTATAAGCATAGCCTTCCACAGCAACAGCAACAGCAGCAGCAGCAGCAGCAACAGCAGCAGCCACAATTGCTGACTACCTACACCAACAAGCAAAAGCAACATAATCATCATCATCAACAACAACAACAGCAGCAGCAGCAGCAGCAGCCGCAGCAGCAGCAAGAAGAGCTGCAACACCATCAGCAGCAAAAGCAGCAGCAGGAGCAACAACTTCTTGTGCAGCAAATGACACAACAGCTGCAAGAGCAACATCAGCTTATACAAGAGCAACAGCAACAGCTGCTGGCACAGGAGCAACAGCTGGCGCCACGTCCACAACTAATTGACTTCAAGCCCAACGTCACACGCCTGAATGTGGCCGATGGCCTTAACATTTGCTATCACACACCCATACGCGTGTGTGCTGGTGGCGCTGAGACGACACCACAAGCTTCGCCCACCTCGGACCCGCCCGCCATTGCTGCAGTAACGTACGAGGATGTAGAGACACAGCTAAGTCAACGCAGCAAAGCGGTAAACTTTAAATTGGAGCCTGGCTTAAGCAATAGCTGCATGAGCTTCAGCCGCGCCCACATCTATTCCATGCTGGCCAAAAAGCCACGCTCCACATCCTGCAAAAGCAGCAAGAAGAAGCGCAAGTCCAAGGCTCGCGGCAAGAAGCATTGAACAACACACGCTCAAATGCAAACATGAAAAAAAAAAACAAAAAAAAAAAAAAACTATTCTCTTTCACTTTCATAGGACATGTTTACTTATTTATTAATCTCTTCTTCTTCGCGAATGTAAATATTTTGGTGAAACTTTAAATATAAATTAGCCATAACGAACGGTTATGTTATTTGATTCGAATGAATGAAGTCATTGCTATGGGCGCCTGGCCAGCAGCTTAGCCTTGACCCCAACAAAAGGCCAGGAGCAGGACGGGCGAACGGACTGGAGATGCGATGACGTCAATGCTTGCCACAAAAGCCAATTTAATACTAAGGGTGCGGCTTAGCGCTGCCATCGTCAGCTTCATTAATTATAGTGCATAGGTGTTTTATTCAGCACTTATTTGGGCAAGCCTAGACACATTATAGCAATCACGATATTTCTACTAAATTATGTATATAGACTACAGGACAGAATTAAAGAAGAGAACAAAATGAAACAACTATGAACTATATTCCAACTATGTCTTTGTTCTGCAGGGAATCAATATATAATTTAGTTAGCAGCAACGAGTAGGTGATTTACTAGCAGCAATCACTTTCATTATAACTGGCCAACCTTGACTCTAGAAATTGGAGCATATCGAAAAGGCCAATCTCAATTATTTGCGCTCCCCTTGAACATTGCCCATGGACTTGGTGCCCTTAGGCACGTTAACTACGCTTCATAGTGTGCAAAAAGTTCAGTTTTCTTGTTTGTTTTGCATTTCCAACAATCAAAGTCAATTGTGCTAACTATTGATATTGGTCGACTAGGTCGCCTCAAAGTAGTATCAATAATACAGTATTTTTAATAATAAAAGCGAACTGCCTCATGCACACAAGTGTCTAATAAAGACGTATGTTGAAAGTCAAGGCTGGTCAAGGTGCAAGTTTAGCCACGCGGCATTCACAAATTGCCTCGTTAGTCAATAGAACTAAACACATACACACTCACACACACACACATTTTTATATTATACATATTCAGCATGTGCTATACTATATGCGCAATAGTTATACTATAGGGCTTATTTCTTTATGAGTGGTCGCACATTTGTTTTTAATGCCTGCCACATAGTGTGTCGCTTATCTATGACAACATACGCGCTGCCTAAATTAGTTGAATTGCCTATTGTTTAGCGGTTTGTCTAGCAATGCCTTTATACAGTCTATATAATACTTCAGGTATAACTTAATGCATAATGCATACATTGCATTATAATCCTTTTGGAATGGCTAACATAAATTAAAGACTTCACGTTAATGGGAATGGCATCGCATTAATAAAATATATATCTGAATAATTACGTAAACAGACCGGTGCTCAGCAGTTAAGTGCTTTTTGCCATAGCTCAATGTACAGACAATAATATCTATAGATATGGCGTTAGGGTGGAGCAGGGTGTCTGCATACGCCAAACAATTGAGCACACAGTTTAATTAACACTAGACGAGAGTACTAAGGAGAAACGAGAGACAGAGAAAGGCCGCTGAACCAGTTTTCAATCGACGTCGATTACATCGACAAGTACTACATACTAATTGGCTGTCGACAATAATATGTACCAAAGATAATGTGATTTTATGAGTCCATAAATATTTGATAAAAAAAAGGCCAAGCTTTTGGATATAAGCCAATGCGCACAGTCAAGTCTTAATGGCAACTGTAGCACACACAATTCAATTGCATATATAGTATATAGTATGTACTCACTTGTTCGTTATTTCAAGTACATCGGATACCATGAGACGATATTTGCGTCGAAAGTGTTGTCCTCTGGCTGTTTCCAGCAGGTATTTGTTGCAAAAGTCTGTCAGCGATATAAAGTAGATGAAGCCCAGCGATGTGAGGAAGAGTCCACGTTGCAATGTGATGCGATCGGTGGTATTCGGTATTTGCCACAAGCTGCCGCAGGCCAAGCTCATTGAGCCTATAGAACAAGCTAGCGAAAAGTAACATCCGCAACGTGCCGACAATGAATTTGGAGCTGCCTTTGCTGCTGCTGTTGTTGTTGTTGTTGTGGCTTTTGCTGTTGTTGCAGCTCCATTGGCCAGCAGGGGCTGGCAGTCGCCGTTGCGTCGTTGCTGTTGCATGTCTGATTGGACTTGCAAGGGAAAGGGTAGTTTAGGCTGTATGCTGGAATCGTGCCCTGACTTGCCCCCGTCGTCGGAAGGTGTTAGATTGTTGGTGTGTATTAGAGTTGAAATCGGCGCTTAGATGGGTTCAAGCTTCATTTTGTGCAGCTGAAAGATGAAAAGGTCACGCTCGTCGATTAGTATTACTTTTATTATAAATGCGGCTTTTCATTTTTAATTTCAATAATTTATAAGTTCTGCTGAGTTCTCCCTGTTTTCCTCCCGCTATAAAACTAATAAGCTAAACTGTTGTATAAGTAGCTACAATTAGAATTGTGTGTATAGTAGTTGAAAAAAAAAAAAAACGCGCCTGTTGCATGCTATACTCAAAAGTTAACAACAACAATGTGACAAGAAAAAAGAAAAGAGAGCGAGAGAGAGAAGAGAGTGTCTGTCTGGGTATATAGAGCTTATCAGTCACCGAAGCGGAACTCAATCTTTTTGCCTTATTATCACCCAATTATCATTATCAGCTGCGACCCGCTTGACGCTATTACGTTGTGCCGAGGCCACATAAATTTCAATTTACATATTACTCTTTGGACACTTGGTCAATTGATGCTGTTGTTGTTTCAAGTGCAACTAATAAGACACAGTGGTATCTTATCTTAATCTACGGTGTGAATAATTGCCACTTGGCGGCTTTTATTTTTTATCACAATCACATGCATGAATTTTTACTATTTCTTTATTGTTTATATAAAAACAATTTGGAGCAGGCATGCTTACGTTGTGGGCAGACTGTCAACAAGCACTGTTATGTTATGCACTTTGCCAGTGGTAAATATTACAGTAGAACACACACAGAGGCAAGTGCATGCGTATGCATGTATATGTGTATGTATGTATACATGCACAGGCATGCAAGCTGGGTGCAAAATTCAAATGCCAATTGAAATGCGCAATATGCACGTGTGTGTGTGTGTGTGTGTGTGTGCGCTTATGAGAATGCGCTGTCTCTCTATCTCAACCTATCTCTCTTTCTCAGTGGATGCAACTCTCTTGCACCCACCACGCTTTTATGTGCTTAATAAAGCTTTTTTAAATGTAGGTCAAGCACATAACAGTGCCCAAATATATGCATGTACATATGTATGTACATATAAAGTATGTTTGTTTTTATACACATGCATACATACATATGACATTTATTTTTTGTTGCAGTTAACAATTTAAAGCCGAACTGTTGCGCGCGCGCACAATACCAATAACAAAAGCTACAAACTGCGATGGAAGCAATTTACAATTTAGCTTTAGCAGATCGACGCTATCATCAGGCAATCAATTATAGTGTTTACTTTTTATTTATAAGTTTTTGTGTCACTTTCATAGAGTCCACCCACATTCTCTCACACAGCAACCAGATGACGCGCGCGCACTCAGCTGCCGACACACAATGGGACATACATATGTATGTATTAAAATCAAATGTACACAGTATGTATGTATACATTTGTTTCAGTTATATGTTATACTTTTTTGTGTTGGAATACAAAGCAGAACAATATCTCTCTTTTGAATTAATTAAGCGTCCCAATCTCAATTGCCGCGCTGCCCTTCTTGACGACACAGCCGCAGCAGCAGCTATAAACGCATTTCTCACTCACACAAACACATTTATTGATTATGCAATTGTTAACTACGTCAAATTTAAGCAGTTTCTTTTAATTGCTTAGTACATACTATATTATAAACATTAACTATCTGGCAATAAAATGATCTAATCTAGCGTGCACAACACTAACACTCATGCACACACACATACAGTGTAACAAAACAAGCTTTTTGCTTGCATGTATGCAAGCGCTGCATTACCGGCATCGTTGGCAATGCAATTGGCAATATTATTTTATTGGGTTATCACTTTAGCACACACAGCACTTTGAAAAAAAGATTAAAACAAAACTTAATTTATATTTTTGCTATTAAGCCGCGTCGACTTTGGAACTGACCCAGGTTAGATTTCAACAATATCAACACGTCCGACCACGCTCCCTATACATTAAATAAACAACAATTTTTATTTTCTATGTTATGCTAACAGCGCGATAACAGCTGTTAGGTGCGCTCAGCTTCAAGAGTACATGATTTAAAAATTGGCACATCTCTTTACATGAGCATTTAATTCTAAAATTAAATACCATACTTATCAACAGTTTAAGCTGAATTTGATATACTACCGTCCTTGTCTATAAGGTTTCAAGTAAGCAAACATTAATCGAGCAGATTCTTAACAGAAATATCGAGTCGGCTAGCAATCGAGCACAGCCAATCGAGTTCATACTATCATCAGTAAGATTTAGCATCACTAATTTTTAGCGTAAAATTGTTTGTGTTGTCTTTGCTTTCGTGTTGTTTGGTTTGGACATAAAATGGCGAAAAGTTTAAGCTGTGCGTGCGCGCATATTGCAATTTTCTTAACTATTTACGGATCAATACAGTGTGTCAAATCAATATGTAAGTTCACAAATTTACATGCGGAGTAATTAAAAATACCAAAAATACACAGACCTCGAAAAAATACGCATTTATTAAAAACATGTATGTGTGTGTGCTTGTATGATGACCATTCATTGTTGTGCAAAGGGGCATACAAGGGAAGGGGAGCTAGAGGTGCTCTATGCCCAGTTGGTGAAATTTTTGCTGCCATGTTTCTTTTTTTTTTTTGTTTGTTAATACGTTAATTGACAACAACAAAAATTAAGTGTATATACTTATGTATGTGTCTGTGTGTGTGTGTGCGTGTGTGCCAGCGCAGCCGAGTGTGAAAATAGGCTGACAGGATTTCTGCTGCTTCTCTTCTTTTACATATCTATACGTACATATATTTTTTTTTATTTATAACTTTTTTTTAGTTCCATGCTCCACTTAACGTGCAACGATTGCCACACATTGCTGTCGCCCTCTCGCTCGCACTTGCTCACAATATTGTACAGCGACATCACGTTGCATACGTATTTTCAATTGAAATTTGTGGCGCATTTTTATTAAGGCGCACAGCAAAAACAACAAGAACACTTTGTTGTTGTTGCTGCCAAGCAACGATATCTCTTGTCGTCTCGACAATTGTAGACATTAAAATGGATCACAGAATTAAACAGGTGGCAACATTGCCAGCAGCTGTGGCCCAAAAGTGCCGTTAACTGTTGTTCTCTCGTGCTCACTCTCTTAAGCACGCACTCTCTTTTGCATTTCCGCTTTTCACTCATTTGCAGAGCTTTTCTGTATTGTGTAATTAGTCATTAATAAATATATGTACATGCATACATACTTATGTATGTACGTACGCATGTTTGTTCAAATGAACGTACATATAACGTTGGCCCGGTTTATCGGCGCTGCACTTCATTTGCCTGTTTCAGCTAACAGCACGCACTCTTTCTCTGTCTCTCAGTCTCAATATAAATGCATATGTATGTGCATAAGTATGTACATTTGTTGATACAGTTGGGACTTTCTTTGTTTAAGTGCAATTATAGCAACAACAGCAATAAATTCTAGAACTAGCCACTGCCCTCGACCCTCTTCCCAGTTAATCGATCAGCATATTCCCATTGGACCCACAGACCGCTTATCACTATGTGCAATTTTGCAACAGCAAACATATATAAAGAAACTTTATTTATGTGCATACATATGTGTAGATGTATATGTACAATGTATGTATTGGTTGACTGCAAACTGATTTTAATTAATATGCATGAAGGCTGTCAGCAACAATTACTTTAAATGAACATGCACTATCATGTTTACGTGTAATAATAATTGATAAGCCTGCCTGAGCTCAGATTTACATTATTTTCCAAACTAACTGCTTATACATATATGGAAGGAAGCCGTTATCGCTAGCACATCTTTTTTCAAAAGCATAGACAAAATTCAGCTCTCACTATAAAACGCCAGTACTACTCCCTTCTTGCCATTGTGCGCTTTAACTACATTCCTAATGCGTTTTTACTTGCTTTGACGTCTGACTCTTAACTCTTTGTTGCCGACGTTTTCCATTTGTGTATGTATGAATGTAAATACACACATATGTATGTGTGTCCGGTATATGGGTAACGGCTTTAGACGTCAACGCAATCAGAAATTTTTTGTGCTGCTGGCCAAGTACATGCAGCTAAATGTCAACAGGCAAACACTAACAAAAAAACGAATCTCAACCCAACACATGCACACCTATATGGATACATGTGTGTGTATTGTCGAAACCACGTCAAAACCTTTGAGATAAGAACAAAATGTACATTTGAAGTATAGAATGCATTCAAATACTCTTAATTTTATATATCTGACATGTTAGATAAAAACATAATATTGATATTCAAATTGGATTTAATTCAAAATTAAATACATCATTAATATCGTACAAAAATAATTGGGTCAGAGAGAAGAGAAAAAAAAAAAACACGTTTAAAGAACTAGGATGCCCTAGAAGGTCGTTACGGCAATGTCCACGATCAACATTAATAACAACTAAACTCTCACTTTCAATCAAATTCAACCAAACAATTTGCGCCAATTATTACAAAACCTCAAAAGCAACTAACAAAAAATATAAAATTCAAAATAAAAAAAAAACACACACCGGCAACCATCAACAGCAATTAACACTGAGTTCAATTGAATCAAACGCCGCACAAAAGCTAAAAAGCCATCAAAAGCGTTCAGAGAAAGAGACAGAGAATGAGAGCGAGAGCGAGGCTGTGCTGCAGGTGTGAGTCAGTCTGTGACCGCAGTTAATAATTATGCAAGGCAATGGGAAATGATGATGGGGAAATAATACTCTTACAGAGATACATTTTGTCTGTGTGTGTGTGTGTGTGATTGGTTTTGCGTCAGTTTTTAAGCTACAAAATATGTGCACACACTTTGACATCAGTATAAATATAGATGTGAGTGTGTAACTGCGTCTCTTTGCTGCGATCTCCTAGTCAAAGTGTATTAACAAGTTAGCTGCCTTCAATTTTGCTGCTCGATTCATGTTAATGACTTAATGAGAGCACATAAGTGCACAAGAGAGTTTCAATAGTGTGTGTAGCACAATATATGTGTATTTACATGCACATACATATGTATGTGTGCCATATAAGAAAAATGTGAAATTTGCCATAAGCTCAACTTGATACCGAGTCGCTCAAATTTACTTGCATAGGCAGAATTTTTTTATTTACAGACGTCGCTATTTACGTATTTATGAATTATAGAAGGGGGAGCGGGAGTTGAAGGAACTGATTGCTTGAAATGATTAGAAAATATTTTCTATGCGAATTATATTTTCAAATGCATATGAGAATGTGTGTATGTTTCTGTTATAATAATATACGCACATGTTGTGCTAAGCGTCGATGGGAACAACAAAAACAATAACGATAATATTTACTTACATGCTTGATTAATGCGCAGTGCCCTTTGAGCACAATACACAACTCACGCACACACATGCATACTTACGTGTATAGAGCTGCTGTGCAGTTATCGTCGACACACACACACACTCAATCAATGCGCTCTTGTACAGGTAAAAAAGTATCAGCTGCTTAAATTAGTCGTATGTGCTGTCTTGTGTGTGTGTGTACCTGATTAACTCCACATGTTCGCAAACAGAAAATCAATATTAGGCCGTAAATTGAAAGCACAGCAAACATAGAAAATGTAGAGCTTTGCGAATTAGACAAAGTGGCGCGCACTAAACATGATATTTTTATATATTCCATATGCTTAAAACACAGCTTTCGCATTTAAATGTCTCGCTATGATATCAAAATCTCGCAGCTCTTTATGGCAACGACGTTTTTTTTATTTAGTGACTCACGCACTTGTTTACGGCCACAGTAAACGCTTGCTAAGCTGGCACTGCTTGGCACGAAGAACAGTTCTAATTAACATTGATTACGTACATTTGTACATATAAGTAATTTTACATATGTATGTACAAGCAAATGTAACTTAAGAATTGTGCAGAGATAAGCTCGAAGTTTGTTTTTATCCAATTAAACATTAAGAACAAGGGTCTTAGACTAGAGCTTGCTAATTTTATGCAAAGCCAAGTTTTAAAATTCTTGTTGTATTAAGCTTTTTCAAGTTAAATTTATTGTGTCTTTGTGTATTTTTTAAAATATATATTTACGTACATTTTTATTTTTGGGAATTACCCACAGCTGGCGATGCATACAACAATATTGCCACACAACTCACATATATACAACCGGATGAGATAGTACAGCTGACGCCAGCGCAACTGCTACGACAGCGACGAGCTGCTCCAATCACGGATGCCGCAGCAACATCGGGCTCGGGCACGCAGGATCTCAAGACACAATACCAAAGTGTTAGCGCTAGCGCTAATGTTAACAGCAGCGTTGCCAGTGGCGATGGCAAGCCTACAGTTATGGGCAGCATTAGCTACAATGTGGGTGTAAATGGCGCCGGCCAGCGCAAGGAATATGGCGAGCCGTCTGTCAACAGCAGCAGTAACAGCAGCAGCAGCAGCAGCAGCAGTAGCAGCAGCAACACCACAATCAATATGCCCATAGCTCCTACCAATAAGGCACATGTCCTGGGTGCCCAACAACCCCCTACTTATCCCAAAAAGGTGGCTCCCTCCCTGCCCTCGGCCATGAGCACAGAGCGTTCACTCAACGATGATGTGGACGTTTCTGAGGACGTTATTGCCAAGGGTGCTTCCAATGCTTCGCTCACACGTCGTGAGGATCATTTTGATTACTACAACAGTACGACATATGTAAACAAGGACGAGGCTGCAGAGATGTTGGCCCAAATGCGTAATATTCCCGAAAATCCAATGCTCTCCGCATCGCATCGACGCGCTATGACTGTGGAGCTTAAGTTTGATTTTCCCTTCTATGGCCACTACTTGCGCAATGTCACTGTGGCCACCGGTGGATTCATCTACACTGGTGACTATGTGCACTCTTGGCTGGCGGCCACACAGTATATTGCGCCACTTATGGCTAACTTTGATACCAATATCACCCAACATTCCTATGTGCGACTAAATGACAATGGTAAATGCTTTGCTTTGTACAAAATCCAATCGTAAACTTCAAATATATTTACATTTCCAAACAGGCACTGCGCTCACTGTATTCTGGGATAATGTGCCACTTCAGGACCGACCGGATTTGGGCACATTCACATTCAGTGCCACTCTCCATAAAAATGGCGATATTGTCTTTGGCTACTATCAGCTGCCGATGCTTATACATAATATACAGGACAACCAACACCCGGTTAAGGTGGGGCTATCCGATGCCTATATTGTGGACAAAATGCTCTACTGTAAGTTTTGAACATGTCAAGCCCTGTAAGCAATTATAACTCTCTTTATTTCGATTTTTAGTTGCGCGACGCAAGACAATCTATGAATATGATCGGGTGACTCTGGCCCAGAAAGAGATAGTCAATTCGACAATCATAAGGATAACAGCACTGCCTACTTGCCGTAGCTTCTACGACTGCCAATCATGTGCAGATCATAATGTGACCATGAACGTGCGTTAATTTAAAGCTAACAATAAGTTTCCATTAATTGAATTATGTCTTCTTACCTGCAGTGTGCCTGGTGTCCATCGCTTAATCGTTGCTCCACCAGCACCGGCAACGATCGAAAAAAACAGGAATGGCAGCAAAAGGGTAAAACGCATGCCACATGGCAACAAAAGCAACAAAAGAATAAATAACTTTAATTGCGAATTTTGTTACAGGCTGCGACCGTTCGGCTATAACACATTCGGCCATGTGCCCGGCCATTGGCCAACAGGGCAATAATGCTGCTGCGCAAGAGACCAGCAGCAACAACAACAATAACAACAGCAACAGCAACAAAAATGGTGCTGCAACTGGTGGCAGCTCAACGCCAGCAAACAGCATTAGCTCATCTGCCACCGAATCGACGCTAAGCAGCACACAGCAGCCAACAGCAGGAGCTGGTGCGAGCTCATCGTCGTCCTCCGCGTCGCATGAGGCCAAGCAAATGGATGAGGGATTGTCGTCACGTGCAGCTGTCACTGCTGCCAACGATAATAAGAACGTTGGCGCTGCCTTTGGCGTAGCGTTGCCCATTTGCCTCGTGTTTGTCGTTACGCTGTGGCTCTTCTATGCGTACCGTAATCCCCACACAAGGAGCGGTCAGTTGCTCATACAGGTGCGTGCTAATTGTAAATATAAATAATTCTCACTAAGTTTAATTCAACGCTATTGTATTTACATGCAGTCCAAGCATTTGCATCAGGTTTGTTATAACTCAATCAGTGTTCCGCTAACAGCTCTATAAATTGTTGTTACTGTATGGAAAAACATTAATCAATCTCTTTCTCTTTCACACATAGTTCCGTCCCAGTCAATGGTCTTGGCGTCGTGGCGAGGCACGCTATACAGCAGCTACGATACACATGTAAACCATGGACGTCGCTGTTCCCTACTGAAAATAATCATCAGCACAGCAGTTGCATCCCCTCACCAAGTACTTTTTTTTTTTGTTTTACAAATTATGCGCTTTTTTAAAGTCCTAATTGGTTAGCAGTGTAACACTAACTTTGGTTTGCCGAAGCAAATGCAACTGCTTGCAGTTAATTATTATTTTTTTTATCAGTGATGATTGAAAACAACATGAAGATGATAAAAGAACAGAAAAGGTGGAAAGTGAAAAAAGAGAAAAATTCAGTAGATGCTCTTAAATATAATTTAATAAAAATTAACAGGTATTCGTTGCTCTAAACTTTTTTTTTGTCTTCTTCTTTTTTTGTTTGTTGTGCGTGAGTGTCTACTGTAATTGCATTTGTACAACAACAACAACAATATCAATATATTTAGCGCTAATTCATGTGATTTTATAAGCGTTTGTCAGAATACCTTTTGAGCAAATCAAAAAAACAAAAAAAAAAAACAAAAACTCAATAAGCAATGTCTACAAAAAAAAAAACAACTCACTTTTATATATGTGTATATGTATATATTGTGTGTAAAATATGTGCTTCCTAGGTGTGTTCCACAAAATATTGAAAATGAAATCAAAATGAAAAAAACTCAACAAGCAATGTCTTCAAAAAAAAAAAAAAAACAACTCAATTTTATATATATGTTTATGTATATATTGTGTGTGCATCCTAGTTGTGTTTTACAAAATATTGAAAATTAAATTTTTATAAAATTGGTTTTCATTTCTGTTTTTGGCAAATCATTTTTCGATAAAAGTGTACATAAATTAAAAGAAAAGACACGCTTAGAAATTGGATCGCGCTCAGAAATGTTTTTAAAATTTAAATAAACTTCGTTAAAACTTCTCAGAGTCTTGCCACCAAAGCCAACACACACACATAGATACATGTACTCACATATGTTAAAGCAAAGACACACACACTCAGATACATATAAACATATACTTTATACGGGGCATAGTGCTTGCAAATTAGTTTTTATACTGTACAAACAATTCTTTGTTTTTAATATTATTAATTTTTTTTATGGTGTAATGTGAATGTGTGGTACTATTACTATCTCTTCTCTTTCATTCTTCTCGCCCTCCACAATTTTCCTCTGAATTTGGCACTCACCTTTGGACAGATTTACACACGTGTGTATGTGTGTATGTAAATCGTAGAAATGCTAACTATTTCTAGCTTAATTTTAATCCTGTACACCTTCTATGTTTTCTGTATTATATAATTATTTTAGACAGACATATGTATCTCTATATGTATTAATCATAACATGTATGTATATTCATTATGGATATATCCAAGGCGACCTCTTCTTTTTGTTAGTATATTTTACTATGCATTAATATTAAAAATATGAAAGAAGAAACGAAAGAAAATTATATAGTAGCATTGCGGAATGCAAGTATACAGCTAAACTAAAAACATAATGTAATAAGAAACTAAAAAGAAAAAAAGGCAAAAACACAAGAAGCAACTAAAGATCTGTAACGATTTGTTACAAAACATAAAAAACAACTAAGAAAATTGTATAACAATGTATTTTGATAATGAAATTAAATTTGTACTTTAAGCTCTTACTATACCATATACAAAATGGTATAAATTAAATAAAAAATAAAAAACAAATGACATCAAATTAAATGTAAACAACAGATTGTTTAATACATTGCAATTGAATTCGATTACGATTACATTGCCGAAATGTAAGCACAGGCATGTCAAGGGGGAGTGAATTGAAATGCTTTTATTTTAAATGTTACACATGGAGTAGTACACATACATATACAAGTTTCAACTTTAACTACATTGCGTTGTATGCTAATTTTTGTTTGGTCAATTTAGTAGAGCTCATTGCATTTATTTTATAAATATTAATTAATGCGTATGCTTAATATTTACAAGGTGGCATTTGCTATTTGTGGATTGCAGCAGCAAACTTACAGCTTACAGCTTACAGCTTCTGTTGGGCCAACTCCTCTATGGTACGCGCATTCGTCAAGGTCACCCACAAAGGCGACTGTATGCTGGATAACGAAAAGCTTTCGGCCGTGTCCAACGAATGCGACTTGCGCATGGACAGTGTTGAGGCTGCTCCGCCGCCGCGGCGCTCGCGTTTGGGGCAGTTGAAGGCACTAGCAGCTTCGCTGGCCTGTATGCTGCTACCTGCTCCGCTGGCGCTGCTGCTTGCGTGGCGTAGTGCGTGGAGTCGACTGCGTCGCTTGGCCAGCCCTAACGTATCGTGTGATTCACGTACGCTGCCCGCTTTGCGCAAAGGTGGCGCTAACTTGGACTTGCTTGTGCTTGTGCTTGCTGTTGCTGTTGCTGTTGCTGTTGCCGATGAGGATGTTGCTGCTATCAGCGCTGAGCGTGGCTGCAGCAGCTGCGCTACCAGTGTCGATGTTTGCTGCTGTTGCTGCTCTTGGTGCTTCTGTTGGACTGTTAACTGTTAGCTTGAGGAAAAGGACGTCTTATAGGAATTGGTATCCATGGGAGATTCGGCATTTAATATTTCAGTTTGGGTCTGCTCTACGTCGCTGCGTTCCTCGAGTACCGTGTCCAGCTCCAGTGAGGTGAAGCCTTGACTTAGACTTCGTTCAGGACGTAAACTGATAGCTCGCGACGATCGGTAATCTGCGTTGAAAGCCAAAACAAAGCAAGGCAAAGGTAAGGCAAAGCAAAGATTCACAATTAGCTACAAAGTAGTCGTACATTTTATATTCGAATGAAATATGAGAGAGCTTATGAAATCTATTCGAACAAAAAACAATATTGAACAGCAGCGTGCGTAGCAAAACACATATTTCAAAAATATAAAGCAATTCGCTTCAAGTTTTCTCCACAAGTTCTTTCTCCTTTCGCTCAAATTTGAATTTGCCGGGTCTCAAATGGCGCCAATTGCAGCTAAAAAGCAATATGAACTATTACCAGTGGAGCATACGCTCCATAGATGTTTACTCTGCCTGACCGTATGTAAAATTGAAAAAAAAAAAAAAAAAACAATAATTACTAACACTTAACACTTTCATCGTAAATTAATTTATTATTCCCTTTCAAATAGTTAATATACCTCGAACTACTCTGTCCTACTGCACTTTTCGACTTTAGTGTATATGAGTGGACATGTGTATGTGTGTGCTTGTGCTTGTGCTTGTGGTTGTGTTTTTGTTTTTGCGTGGTGGCTTGCACTTTGGCAGGTTTGCTGTTGTGGCGCTGTCGTAATTGTTTTTCAAATTTTGGCCAAAAAAGTGTAAACTCGCCAGCAGCAAAAACATCACACACACAAGCGTACATATGCTATTGACGTATGCATTTGTTTGTGTGAGTGTCTGTGCGTGGTGTGTCTGTTTCTTTGTGTCCATGTGTGCGCGTGCAAACGAGGGCAAGCGCCCAAAGGTTGTAATGCAAATGCAAAATGCGGGCAACCAACAGCTGTTTACTGTATTTGACACATGCAAAAACAAATGTGCGTTTGTGTGCGTATTTTTTGTTGCTTGATTTCATTAAGTGGTAGCAGTCGTCCTCCCAGGACGGCATTCAACTTCACGCCAGAGTTCACATGTGTCTTGCTTGGGCTACACACGCACACACACACACACACATACACTTGTTGTGTTCTAGGCCTGGTCTGTGTTGGCAAAAGTTATTAGGTTCGTTTTTTGTCAGCCTTACATAATTCGCTTCATTAAGAAAACAGACTGCATAAATTTAGTAGTTATGGGTTTTAACCTGGTTGGCTTTTTTAGTGAACAAATAACATAAGATGGTTCTTAACTAATTTGCAGTGGAGATGCACTTTTGCAACCCCTAAAAAGAAGAAGTCGTCAACAGGTTTCGAGAGCGTGCTTAAGGATCATCCTGCGTCGCGGCTGATCAAGAAAAGTAAAGATGATCGAAAAGTAAATAAAGCAACGCGTGTTCTGGAGGCCAAGAAGATAATAACAAACTCATATGGTGAGCTTGCTAAACATTCAAAATAATATATGTATATGCGAGCCTGGAAATCGCAGAGTCGTGCGATTTGTACCACCTGGCCATGAAGAGGGAGCCAATGGTGCGTCCCAAGCCACGCAGCTCGTCGGAGCCACCCAAATGTGCGCCAGCCAAGGCTACAAGGCTGGGGGAGATTCAAGAACGTGTTGATGAAGCCAATCTAATCGAGATGGATGTGGAGTTTCGCCAGTTGAATATTTAGTTGGTACAACCAAATGCTAAAGCAATTCTATGTGTATTACTTGCACTTGCAACTATTTGCCTGCAAATTAAAAACAACAAATAGTTTACTTGTAATTGATAAATGCCAGCAGGCTGGGGGCTCTGTTTTTATCTGTTTTGTTTTGCATGTGTGGGTACAAGGCAGTCTCGGTAACTTGGAAAACAATTGTATGTAACGTACGTACAATTGAAGTTTTACTGTAGACGCGATTATTTATAGAAAATTCGTATTGCGCATGCAAATTGCATATAACAAAATTTGTGTTTGTTAGGTGCACAAATAAACTTTCGCTGCTGAGGGCGGGTGCGGGAGGATTACGCGGCTTTTGTCAAAGTCAAATAACGCAGCAGGTGTATAAATATTTACTACAGCGAATTGCCAATAGCAATGAAAATTAAAATGTGAAATGCATTGTCTGCTAATGAAAATAACTTTCTTAAATGTAAACTTAAATAGACGCATAAAAAGAAAAAAGACTAATTGCCACATTCACAACAAGATATAAAAAGATAGAGATAAGCAATCTAAGGTAAGTGAAAATAAAGTTGTTCAAGAGATTGATGCTTGTCTGATGATAGTTGTATTTTTAGTTAAGAGTAGTTTAAAAAACACACATTACAACATTCAAACTCACTAAGCCTATGAATTGGACTAAATCTGACCAGGCTGACAGCATGGTCCTGCATATCATAATTGCGTCGTCTGTCTCTCTCCCGTGCCAACTTGGCCCGTCGTCGCAGGCAACAGATGACAATCAGCGCCAATATGGGGAAACCGAAGATGCACGAAACGATCGGGATGACAATCGATTCGGGAGAAACTGTAAGTAAAAGACAATCATATATATATTTATACATTCCACACATATTAGATCAAATACCAGATAGAAATATATATGTATCTAGTATGCCTTCAAGCTCTGCTCCTAGCAAGCGTTAAAATTGTTTTAGGCTTTAAAAAATGTCGCTTACAAATTATTAATTCATATGCTTCGTTAGCAATCAAATGCACATAGCACAAGACAAAAATACACCCAAAGGGTAAGCAGTTGACTCATTAGCATTTTCGCCCAGAAATGTAGGCAACACTTATTTACGCTGACAGTCAACGAACTTAAAACGTGGCCAGGCCAAAGTAGTTGGTTGGTTGGTTGGTTTGGGGTGGCTTGCGGGTCTCGCAATTGTGTTTAAGCAAAGTGTAGTCAAGTTAAGTGGGCCGAAAGGCCTCTGGCCAACGGCTTTTGCCATTTTTTCACTTTGCGCATATAGTTTATAATGCTTATAATTTAAAATTGTTGTTCTTAATTTAATTTTCTGACAGCAACAAACAGCCCAACAACAAATGTCAACTCTTGCAACGTAAACGCTATCGCCAGCTATTGTTTCAATTTGTTTTTTTGTTTTTTGGCTGCTTATCGGAGGTGACACCGCAGCTAAAATTTTTGTTTCGCCCGTTAGGCCAAGCATTTTTATTAAGCACATTAGACAAGCCAAACAAGATAAGGCATCAGCGCAAGCAACCAAAAGAGACACTCATAAAATTTGTAACTAACTAGTGGAGTGTACACGCAAAGAAATTGCAAGTTAGTTGCCAAGAAAACAGATTTTTGCTAAAAAAGATTTAAGCAAGTAATTAATGTTGGAGTAGAATTGCTCATAAACCTATTAACTATATATCTAGATCCAACCTTCAATTGATGCTGCAGCACTAAGTTCTTTAAAAATATATCTAAATATATATATAGTATGTATCATGGTTTTTTTTTTGTGTGTAGGCTTGCAAATGTTTAAACTGTCTACAAGCCGTGCCCCTTAAACAATAGCCACAAAAAATCATGGGGCAAATTGTTGTTGTTTCTGTTGTGTCCTAAATATATGTAAGTTGACAAATATTATAGTGTGGGGACGATGAAATGCTAAAGAAAGGGAGGGGAAGGGAAGATAGGGAAGAGGGATTGCCACACGGATTTCCGATTTGCCAACAGAGCAGAAAACATAGCGCACAGTGACAGCTGCTGTAAGCAACTAGGGTTAGGCTAAATGATAAAGAGTAGGTGGGGGGTGGGGGGTAGAGCAAGACTGTTTGTTGAGCATGTTGCTGATGTGTTGATGCTGCAGTTGCTGCTGCTGCTGCTGCTGCTTCTTGACATTATTGAATCCAATTAACGCCTTCAAAGTGACAGTTCAAATTTACACAAATTGATGGAAACAGAGAGTGTCAGAAGGCACCCAAGACTAGCAGCTTGACTTGAGAAGTTACTGGCTTTGCTGCTTGGCCTACGCTGCGTTTACATTATAAGCGCACTGAAGCATCTTCTATTTTTCTCTTTCATTTTGGATTTGTCTTGTGCTGAGTCAGACAGCTTTTGATGCTTGAAATATTCGATAAATACAATACAAATAATGCTTTAACTTCCCACAACCACCAGGCCTCTCATCGCCTCGCCCCGCCCCTTGCTCAATGGAAAAGTTAAAGCTTGCATATACCAAGTCCTCGGCCGAATATGAATGCAAGAAAGAAAAATAAGTACAAAAAAACCACCGAGCATCTTTTCTCGGAGCCTTATCAAAGTCAACTTGCTAACAGCAACAAGACAATGGGCGTGGCACGGCAGGCAGCTATTTCTTGTGCCTACCTTTTTTTATTTAGAGTCAAGCGTCTAGAGTCGCTGAACTTTGAAGTAGTTTGCGACAAACGCCTCAGGAATTTCACTTTAAACTGATAGTTTGAAGTTTGCCTGCTTCCAAAGCGCTTTCTTTTCTTTCCTCTGTGCGTGTGCAAGAGCGTTAGAGAGAAAGCAGTAGCTGTCCTTGTGTCCAAGTGCTTAGTTAAGTGTCCAAGCAAAGTCCATTAAATGGCAAATGCAAACACAATTTATATGGCATATGACAGATTGAAAATATATTATTTTTACTTATATATTCAACAATTCTCAGTGTAAGCAATAATTTATATATATATATATATATATATATATATATAATTATATATATATATATAATGTATCTTATTTATTAGATAATAACCCAAGCGCTAACAATAAGATACAGTTGCTGCTTAGGCAGTAAGCCAAGGGTGTAACGCGAAAGATTTTGTCAGTTAATTGCAGACTGTCGGCTGCTGCCTCTCTCTCTCTCTCTCTCTCTCTCTCTTTCGCTCTTAAACTGCCTAACTGTCTGTTTATCTGCTGATTAGGACAGGCTCAGTTAGCAATAGCTTAGAGCTTCAGTCCAATAATGAAATCAAATCAACTTTTATTATGTTTATTCTTTGTACTTCGTGGCGCATGTCAGGCCCAATTAGCTTTTTACGCTTGGCTCTGGCGTTAATTTGCATGGGCAAGACCAAGGCGCTTGCTCATTATCTGGCCTATAGAGTCTCCCGTCAGCACTCGCTCGAAACTTTCCTCGACAAGAGCCAAGGCTCTATGCAGCAATTAGAAAAAGTTTAAGTCGCATTAATCGTTGTGTTAGTCACGCGATTGTTTTAAGGAACAACTCAAATTTTTTGCTCACCCCCCCAACCTCGCAAAACTGCTCAAAGTCAGCCACATTAAGCGCTAATGTGTTGTGCTTAAAGCAGAGCAAGTATATATAAGCAACATCGACAACTGACGACGACGTTAGGATAACCCCTGTGTATGTATAATATACAGTATGTACATACATCCTATATATATATATATGTACTATATGTATGTGTGTGTGAGTGTGCTCAAATTTTGTGGCATGACATAAAAATACTTTACGCCAAAAAAAATTGTCTATACGCGCGCACATAACTAAATGACGACAACAATGTGTGTGTATGACGAGCTCAACTTACAACAGCAACATCCACTGCAACAACAAGAACAACAACAACAACAACAACAACAGCAATGAAAACTACTTGTACTCGTATGTAGTACATAACATAACTGTACTTCGATAACTTTGCTAAAATATTTGCACGAACATTTGCTCTCGCTTGACACGTTGTCAATTTTAGTTGGCAAACATATTTTTCGTGCTCTTAAATCTCTGGAAATTTTGCAATAATTGTTAACAACAACAACAATTTTCAGTGCATGCTTTGAACTGTAACATTTGGGATATTTTGTCATAGCATATCAATTGTTGACAACAACTATTTGTTACTTGTTATGTTTGTTTTCACAAATAAGACAAATTGTTGCAATTAAGGTCATCTGCAACTAAAAAATATTTTATTTAGCGATTGAAATATGCAAATGCAATTTGTCACGAAGACCTTCAATGCATTGAAAATAATTGTGATTAAACTTATGATTTACTAAGCCTGACGGCAGTTTAGTTCCCACGCTGAGTGTCTGCCCATCTGCAGTCAAAGCAAAAACAAAGTAAAGCACCGTACGATGCAGCGCTGCTCTCGCTTAGTCGCAGCAGCGAAGAGCGATCGAGCACAGACGAACGAAAGCAGCGCTGCTTTCTCTCTATAAACATTAGCAGAAGCTTGTCACTGTCGCTCACGCTCTGTCCGTCAAACATATCCCAATCGTACGGTAAAACCCTCTCTAAGCAACGACGGCGACGCTCTCGTTCAGTCGCAGCAGCATAGGCGATCGACTGCATACGAACGAAAGCAGCGCTGCTCTCGCTAGAATAATACAAGGTAGCGGATTGCGCTCTTCGTTCTGAGTGTTTCTTCGGTCGCAGCAAAAAGAAAGAAGAAGCACAAGGAACCTAAGAGCGCCATCCGCTACTTATCTTATTGTACCATGCGCTGATTAGTGTAAGCTTAACCCAAGCATCGATTTTTGCTCACGCTCTCTGAGAGGCTTGCGCTCTCACCTTTTGCACTGTGATCAATGTGTGTGAGACTAGCAGGTCAGTTGCGTGCGAACTGTCGGCAGTTAAGCAAATAGTGAGCGGGTGTCAGTGTAATAACAATGAATAATTCGTATATATGTACTTTGTGTGAAAATCAAACCATACGTATATTTTTTTTAAAGTGTTACCAATTGAATGAAAATAAAACAACAACAACTTGTTGGACTATAGTGAATAGCGGAGCATGGAGCATTATTTTTGAGCTGGAGCTCGCAGGCTAACTTGAAACTCACCCGTTGGATAGACCACAATGGTTGGAGCACGATTCTTGTTGCCGGCTGCAATAAATGTGGCCATTGTCTGTGCTGGAGATGTTGTATACTCAATGCTGCTGCCAGTGGCTGCTATTGGTAATTGGGTGATGGCGTTGCTAAGCACCGAACTGGCGGCCGTAGTGGAGGAGGCAATGAAACCGCTTAGATTGCCATTTGGTTGACTGCTGCTGGTGCTCATAATGCCAAATGCTTTGTTGTACATGTCCAAGGGGGAAATGCTTGTGGCGCTCATGCTGTTGTTGCTGCTGCTGCTGCTGCTGCTACTGATGTAGTTGCTATTGCTAGTGTTATTGCTGGTGCTAATGCTGCTGCTGCTGCTGCTGCTGTAGCTGTTGTTATTCGTTGGCAGATGCTTGATGCGCTGGCCATGACTAAGGCCGACACCCAATGTGACCAGCGTGTGATTTAGCAGTGCTTTCATATTGGTGCCTGTGGTGGCCTGTAGCAGTCTGCCCGTTAGATTTGTGGCCAACAAGGGATTTGGATTGTCCGACTTACTGCCGTTGCTGCTTTGCTCTGTGGCTGTGCTTGCTGTTCCTGCCAGATTATTAATGATGCTGGTTGCTGTTGTGGTCATATTGTTTAATAATTTTGCAGCATAATCGTAAATTTCAATGAGCATGTGGCTTGGCTTGCCCACAGACAAGCCTAAGCTGTGCCAGAATGCAAGTTCCGTAACAGTAACCGTAATCGCAGCCGTAGCCGGAGCCGCTTGCGCTGTAGCCGTTTCTAATGACTCTAACGAATGCTTCAAGTCACTTCCTGCAATAGAGTTATGGGTAAGTTCCAACTTAATGTATAGAAAACAAATACAAGATAAGCAAAGTAACACAAATGAATATTCAATTTTGCTTTGGGATAACTTTTTTATCTTTTATACAAAGTTATTAAAATACATAACTCTAATCACTAATTCATTGATCCGCCAAGCAAAGTTTGTATCATTTTATTTATCTTGCAAAAGCATTTCTAAAATAAATTTCGTATCCAAGTTGGATTTTGTTTTGCGTTAACAATAAACAACAACAGCACACACATAAACATACATATATGTATGTATAAGGGGGGTGCTTGTAGAACCAGAAAAAGTGAGCAAGAGAACCCTTCTAACCAAGTGGAGCGGCACTTGTTGTAAGCTAGTAATAGCTGAAAGACACTCTGGCGACAAACAGGGACATTAAAATATTTGAATTGTTGTTTCGATGTGTGTGTGTGTGTATTGTATACAACATGTATACATATGCAGATACTATGCCACAAAACTGGCTTCATTACCAGCCAGAAACGCAAACCAATTGAAACCAATCGAATCGAATCGCATTTCATTTAATGGAAGAAAAGAAAAAAATACAGAACAGAACAGAGCAGAGAAATTGAAGCGAAAGCATTCACATCCTGCTCTTATACGCTACAGGACTCAATTAAAGGGTCAGGCACGCGGTGCTCCTGGGGTATAATGGTGCTAGCACTGCGAGGGGAAGGCAAAGAAGCTGGTGGCCAAATCAATTGTCCAAGTGTGGGCTGGGTGTTTAGGCATTGGGGTTTGTAGCTGGTACGTTTAGCCTTAGGCCAAGTTTACGTTTTCGGGTGCACTCACAAAAAGCAATAGTTACAAAAAAAAAAAAACAAAACTTATTCATATACATATATTAACATTTAACATTTATTAAAAATTTTTGAACCACGTATTAAATATTTGTTTGTATATTTTTTTGAAAAATAGTTTCACTAACGTTTTGAAATTTGCACTTGTTGGCAACTGTAACCGACGCGAGTCGTTGGTTTTGTGGCCGGCCTATTGTTGCCAGCGAGCTTTTATAGCGAGCAACGCAGATGTTGCGAGCAACATGTGCCCAAGGGCATTTGTTGCTAGCAAACGTTAAGAGTAAATTGCCAAGCACTGAATGTTGCACTGGAAGGCAGCAAAGTCAGGTAATCCAACTAAGGAAATCAGGGAAATTTATTCATCAAACTTTGTTTCCGTGGCCATAGAGTCCCCAGAGTATAGATAGATATGTACGCTAGCATTCAATTTCTTATCTGACTGGGCAAGCAGTTGAAAAATCTGTGCAAAGAGCACATTCTGTATGGGACTTTTTGGAAACTTTTTGGAAACTTTTTGTTTTATTATTAAATAATTAATTATTAAATAATTAATTATTGGAGTAGTGGCAGTAACAATGTAGAAAACTATTCTTTTGCCAAATAAAAAAGTTAGATTTTTTTAATTTTTACAAATGCTGCCCAGTGCCGCCATCTAGCGGCAGTTGAGCTAAAATGTTCTGCAACGGATAACAGTTTGAGGGGAACTGGGCAAATATCCCAAAGGAACAAAAGACACTTCAGATTAGAAACATACCCAGTGTTTATTTTGATGTTTAGTTGTGCACCACCCACATGTGATACAAATGTACCAAAACTGGTTGGTCCATTTTTGTTTAAATTGGTAAATTTGTTTAAATATTGGTACACATTTTTTTCTGGTCCTGGGACCTGGTTTGTGAATTTGAGCAAATTTCAAACGACGATGTAGCCAAGTGTTTAACCAGTGACCGATGGCGATTGCTAAATCTAATTTCATTACTTGCAGTCGCTACGATTCGTATACCAAAAGTGAAAGCTGCTTCTTTCGGCAGGAGTTGGCAGAGTTATGGCTAAATATTCGCTTTTGAATTGGCCCGCACAAAGCAACCCGAAGCTGTGGCCACTTCTCACGGTTGCAACTTCTGGTAAGTCAAGTGCTTTGCCTTGTAATATATCGTACGCGGCATAAATTAAATTATATATTCTTTACTTGCAGCTCTTGGTTACTTGTTAAGCCCATAACAAAATTACAGACAAATTAGGAAGAGGCAGCAGTAAATCGTATAATATAAAACAAAAGGCTTTTAAGTCAAGCGACAGGTAAGTCAAGCGTAATATTAGAGTTCGAATTAGAATTGTGTTAGGGCAACTGGTTTACTTGTTTTTGCTTTAAATTTGGATTTAATATATATATTTATTTTACAAAGCTTATTTACCGATTCATATCCATGCTACGCTTATAGAAGCTTTTTGCTTTATTCTGAATAAAGCTTGTAGCAAGTTTTTCATCTAAAGAGTGCGTTGCTAAGCTTTTGAGGCGCTTTCCTTCGCGGGTTAAAGTGCCATCTTATAAGTTGACAAAGTTTTAATAATAAGCCTTTGTACTTTGCAAGCGTTCTGAGAAAAGCAAGCTGAACTTGCCAAAAAGCCACCGATTCGCACTGACAATGGCATTAAATAATTCACAACAAAATGTCTGCGAAGCAAACAAACAATGGGCTTTGTCAAATCACTAAAATCCTTAGCTTAGCGGCCAATTTACGCGCTTGGCAAGAACAATGAACACCCTGCATACTATAAGAGCCAATAAAACAAATAGACCAACAAACAAATAAATAGATAGGTAGGTAGATAGATAGACAGACAGACCAGAGAGTTGAGAGGCCTTGCAGCCTTTTTCAGTTAAATAAAAACACTTCGGCGAGGCGAGTTCTAGGTGAAAACTTTGGCGACACCTCAGATTGTCATTCTTTTGTAATTTAGCGCCAACCAACCCCACCCCGCAGGCAATTCCGCCCTCTCGCGCATGTTTCCATTTGCAGTAGACTCGACTTTAGGTTTAGGCTTTTGTCTAGGCCTTGGCGTCTGTTGAATTTCGCGTACCGCTACGCACAATTACACAGCAGGAAATAGAGGGAGACACACACACACACACAGATACAAAACAAAAGGCTATTCAACTTCCAGGTGTAGGTGCAGCTCCCAGTGAATACATCTGAATATATCTTTAATAATTGGGACTGGGTTTGCTGAAGCTGCATGTGTTTTCAATGAAAACTCTCAAGATCTCAAGTTAGCATGTTCAACTGTTGACTAAATGTCATAATAGCCATAGGCTTCGAAAAGACAGAGAGAGAGAAACAGAGAGAGAGAGAGGGAGAGGGAGAGGAGGGAGAGCTATTAGGCTATCGCTAATCACTTCAGCTTATTTGGCTGCGTTTTTCTGCGGGCAACTAATTATTTTTGTGAGCCAGCGACGATGGTGGGAGGAGCGGAGAGATGAATCCTTCCAAAGCCAGCATATGAAATGAGATAAACGCGCTGAAGTGCACTTGGTAACGGTGTGGATTTTCACACAACGCAGCGTGAAATTAGAAATCAACAACATGTACGCAAAATAGACGTGTGCATGTGTGTGTGTGTGTGTGTGTCTGTGTCTGTGTGTGGGCTTCAGGTGTCGTAGGACAAATCAGTTTTGACTGCAACTGCAACTGCAACTCTGCGGTCGGTTGTCTGCCGATGACAGACTGAAATTAAAATGTTCCAACGGTGCACACTCTGTCCGTCCATCTGTCTGTCTGTCTGTCTGTGTGTGAGTGTGTGTGCTCTTCAGTTAATGACCAATTTGGCAGGCACACAGGCAGCTCAAGAGCAGCAATAGCAGCTGTCGCAATTCGCGTTTCGGATTTACTAACAACATTCGCATTCATCAAGCCAACCCCTCAACCCAACTCACTCACTCTCTCTCTCTCTCTGTCTCTGTCTCTTAACTCTCTGACTGCGATACATCTTAAAGTTAACAAAAATTGGCAACGCTAACAAAATGCGGGCACGATAAGCACAACAGGCGACTTGACTAACAAGACAAACAGCAAACAGTAACCAACAACAACAATAAGAACAACAACAACAACAACAACAACAACAGCAGCAATTGCTAAACGAATTACAACATGTCGCATTTTGTTTGTACGCCAAAAATTTGAATAAATTTCAAATGCGTGCGGCAGCGTCAAAAAGTTTTTGCGCTCAGCTACAATTAACTTTTAAGTATGGCATTTTACAGATACCAGATAACAGATACAGCTACAGCTTCAGCTACAGACTATTGTTACAATATACGTACCACCCACACCCAGTTGATTGTCAGGCCTGGGGGTTGCTTACTTGCCAGTTGTAAAATAATTTCATGCAATTTATCATGTCACCAAAGCTACAAAGCTAACCACAAGTTGAAGCGTCAAATGGTGGAATAACGAATATCATATGCTCTTTAAATAAATAAAAATAGTTAAAATATTATGAGTAGGTTAGTTCCCTTTTCACTTGTGCAAATGTTAATTAGCTGTCTTCATGGGCTTAGTGGGAAAGGCAATTAATTAGCCTAATTTTCTTATATGTACAAAATATTGTTTTGCATTAGTACTGTCTCTCTCTCTTTCTCTCTCTCTCTATCTCGCTCTTGCCTTATTGTTGATCTATAATTGCCATTGATACCGCTCTGGTTGTTAGTGTATTGTGAAGCGACAAAAGTGCGTGTGATTTCCGTTTCCGTTCTTCTTTGTTTTCTTTTGTTCTTGTTGGCTTGCTGCGCAGCCATAACGAATTTTTGCATAAATACAAAGCCCGAGCTGCGCTGCAACTTGTTGTTGCTGTAACTGTTGTTGTTATGCTTAATAGCCAACCATTTATCTTGCTTAATGAAATTTGCGAAAAAATCAAATGTTGGGGCCAGCGGTTTATTACCGCAGAATGCAATTGTTACGGCTGCTTAGAGCGTATCCGTTAAATGTTATCCTTAGCCGCTGTCAAATGTCACAGTCACGTGGCGTCAAACAGCTCTCTTTCCCTCCCACCTCCCACCGCCCACTCGATCCCTTCGCCTCTTTTGCCATTCATGAGTCGCGCACGTCACGTGCGCAATTAAATTGACGTAGTCTTGACGGATTCGTTTGAGGCTCCCAGTTGGCTCTTGCCCTAAAGAGCAACCAGGGAATTTCCCTTCAGCTCTACACCCACCAACCGACACCACCAACACAACCACCACCCCCACTTACAGTTTAGCGCGGTTGTCCAGCCACTTGCCTTGCCTCAACATCATTAATCAGAGCAACATGCTATATTCTTATATTTTGTTTCGTGGTAATTGTTGCAACGAAATACTTTGAGGGAAAAAGTAAAGTAGTGCATTATTTTAATATATTTTAAAAAATTCATTTTTCAACTTAACAAATGTGTAAAATATTTAAAATTTAAAGTAAATGTAAAATCTGTTGCCCAAAAATTAGTTAACAAATAGTAGGCACTGCCAAGACTTTAAACGCTTAAATTAGTCGAACAGCTCACTTTTAGCTTAAATTTTGAACTGAAAGCAAACAAAAACGAAAACGAAGACGAAAACAACAAAAGGAAAGGAAATTAACAAACGATTGAAAACCATAAAGAAGAAAACTGTTTAGCGCTGCTTGTTTTGTAAGCCTAAAATAGAAACTATAAACTATAATCGAGCATAAACAAACTGACAGACAGGATAATTCAGTTTGTTGCTGACCATTGAAACCGTTTTGGGGGCACCACGCCCCCCTACACCCGATGCCGCTTTAGGCCTGGGTAAGTGTTATCGGCATTTCATATGGCCAAAACCGTAACTAAACATTTGGCTTAGGCGCCAAGTCCAGAGCACACAACACACAACGCACAACAAACAGGACACACTGATCTCCGTCGCTTTGTTTAGAGGGAGCGTTGATTGGGTTTGAGGCATGCGGTGCTTAAAAATGGCCGCGAAAGCCTCGGGGCAGTCGCGTGTGGCGCCAAATGCAAACAATTCAAATGACATTTGTGGCCAAGTGCCAAGAGGGGGCCGCTTGGGGCGGGGGGTCGATTGGTGTTTTTAAATTTTTTGGTGGCATGATTGCCACAATTGGCAATCGATGCCACAAATCGCGTTTTAAGCCACGACTGTGATTAGTTTAATTGCCGAATGCGTCGCGGACAATGCAACGCGTTAAATTTCCATAGCTGCGGTTGCGTGTGTCCTCTCTCTCTCTCTCTCTCTCTCTCTCGTCCTTGCTCTCACTCTCTCGGCTTTCACTCTCGCTCTTACGCCTCGTTTAATGCGAAAATAAGGATTAACCAATGAAATTTATAAATGCGCAGCGTATTTACTGAACTGCATGCATACATACATATGTATGTGTGTGTGTATATCCTGCTTGCATATATCCTGGCGGTCCCTGCGCGCGTAAATTGAGTGCATAAATTGGCTCGCATAAGCGAGCTCGCTGCTGCTGCTGCCGCTGCAGCGACAGGGCAATCTATTGTGGATTAAATCAAATCGAAATAAACGATTTTTAATGGCCCATCTCAGTCGCCCAGGACCTGCCGCTGCTGCTGCTGCTGCTCTTGGCCTGCCTGGACACACAGTGGCAAAAACGAGGTCATTAATTATTTCTTCAAAAGCAAAAGATAAGCCCTGACCAGGTCTGACCGCCAACCCTGCCGAGCTAGCAAATTAACCCTCCTCAACTTCTGCCCCTCGCCCCATCCCCCATCCCACCACTCACTCACTCTGGCGCACTTGTGGCAGCAAGCGTCAGTGGCAGTGGCAGCAGTTCCCTTTTTGTGCCCCGTCGCAACGTTTTGTGTCATTAGCTTAAAAACCAAAAACGTTGAGCGTAAGCGTAACCAGCAGGCACGCAAGGACAATGGTCAGCAACACGCATAGGGCAACTGTTGTTGTTGTTCTTGTTGTTGTCGTTTGTGGCAGCCACATTCATAGCAGCCGCATGTGCTACACACACACACACACTCATGCAAAGATTAATTAATCTTTAAGGACTCATTCGTGTTCTGTTTTTTGCCCCAGCTATTCGCTCATTAGGCATTTAGACATTTGCATGTGCCAGGCAACTCACACACACACACACACACACACACAAGCACAAACGCAAATTTATTGCCCAACACTTGGCACAACCCCTTACCACAAGTCCCACTGTACTCAAGCTGGTCTCGCATTCATTTATAAATAGGCACGAGCTCTTTTGAATTTATAAAGAATTCGTTAAAGTTTGGCCCAAGTATGGGATTGGCTTATGCAGAATTAATTCAAGCGCCAGATTTAATTTAGCATTCATTTTATAGAATCATCTTTAAAGTCAAATTGTTTACCAAAGTTCTAAAGCCATTTGGCTGCCACATCCGCCAAGCTCTCGCTCACTTCGTCCTCAGCTCTTACTCTCATAGGGACAGTTTGGCTTGAAGGCATTTATTTTGATTATCATTTGACATTCATTTCAATTTGTTGGCTGCTTATCTTAAGCCAACGCATCAACAACACATGAGCCTTTCTCTGCTTGACCCCGCAAATGACCAGCTAAGCTTATTTTATAGTATACGCTGCCCCAAAATAATAATAGTACTAGTCGCAGTCGAAGGCATCAGCTGAGAGACTCTAGCTCTGACTGACTGTTGAACATTCCGGCAACAGCAATGGCCACAACACACATAGTTGGCCCAATATGCGCTGATTGAGACAAGAATGTGTTTATATCAAAGTTGTTTTTGTTGTTGCTAGCTATATCAAATATTTATAGCATGTGTGTGTGTGCGTGTGTGTGTGCAAAAGTTATGCCTGTTATCCTTTTGATGCGCGCATCTCTAATTTATTAGCCTCGCATACGTGAATTATTGTCGTCTAGAGTTTTCAACTCTTTGACAGTGATTGGCAACTGGGAATTGCCAGCGGGGAAAAGTCTAAATATCCCGAAAAAAAGCCCCAAACAAATGAATACCGTTAGGTACAGACAGTTGCATCACTTTGTGTGTTTGTGTAACTTCATTTGTTACTCGAATGAGTGGATTAGAATTTCTAGCAATTAGTATACAATCTGAAGTAGGCTGTGCTGGCAATCTCTAAATCTCTCGGTCCAAAACTAAAAAGAGTATTTACTTCAAAGAACGCACAGGATAAGGGAATGCGTCAAAGAGAGCGAGAGTGGAGAGGAGAAGGCGAAACAGAACAAGAAAGGGGCGAGAGAGAGAGAGAGGACATATATATTGAAATCGATATAATAGACAATTGTGCAGAGTAAACAAGAAGAAAGCCAAGACAAGTTACGCGCAGTTAGTCCACACTCACACACACACACAGGTAAGAGCGCTAACGGCACTTTCTTGATGTGCAAACTTTTCATTTCTTTTAGCATTTCTTTTGTTGTTCGGGGTGATAATAAAGCTTAAGTTGGCAGACAGTGCTAAGCAGCGAGCTGTTTAAATGATTAATGATGTGCGTATGTGTGTGTGTGTGTGCGTGCGTGTGTGTAGCTGTTAACGCTTCAACACACTCATATGTACTCAGGCCCAGTCAATGTTTAGTTGTCAGAACAGCTGTTGTCATAAATAAAAAAGCCTCAGTTCCCAACCCTTGAGTAAGAGACTTACATGTAAATACACACACATGCACACACACACATGCTGCGTGTGATGTATGTGTGCGTGTGTGTGTGTCTGTTTTCGGGCACATTAATGTCAAATCAGCCGCATAAATAGCATAAAACGCTCAATTTATTAAACGAAGCATACTTCGTTGGGTGGGCGTTGCCGTCCAACGGGGCGTATGCATGACAAGTGTACGTACATATTTTGCTGAGCACAAGTTAATAAATGTCGTATATAAGCCAGTTTGCCGATGGGCTCTCTGTCTGTCCGTCTGTCTGTCTGTCTGTTGCATATTTAAGCTTAAAACGACGCCTCAATCGACGCCTTGTGCATCCTTTTCACGGCTTTCAGCACAATTCGTTTATTATGCGTATGAAGTGGCAATTGTTCAAATACGTAAATGGCCTCAATAACATCTATACACAACAGAGGGAGCAAAACAGAGAGAGAGAGAGACAGAGAGAGGGGGGAGAGAAAGAGCGCCATAGTCAATTGCTTGGGACAGCGAGTCGTCGTCAATCGATTTGACTCGCATTCATAAGAACTCAAGTGCTCTAGGGGAGGTGTGTGTTCATGTGTGCGTGTGTGTGTGTGTGCAGTCAAAAGCAATCACAACACAATGTTATGTAGAAATATGCGCACACTAGCACTCACGCCCTCTCTCAGTTCCCACCCCACAACCCCCTTAAAAAAGAGGCTCATAAAATTTTTAAAACGTTTGCGCTTTGTGCATTTTTTTGCTCCGTCTGAGTTTGTGTTCAACTGTTGACTCGACTTGTCACATACTTTGCAAATCTGTAGATCGTTTCAGTATTTTATGACTCCTTAGTGGACTTGGAGCTAATTTGACATTAGCAAATAAATAACACAAAAAAATACTAAAATATTTGATGGTGCCAAAAATGATTTAACTTTCAAATGTAGTGAATATATGAAGAATTTTTCAGTTATAATAATTTGATTTTGATACGAAAGTAAAGCAACAATTTCTTTTGTGATTTATGATTTTAAAAAGGAATCTTTGATATGCTTTTATGCTATTAAATTAAAGATATAGTACAAATATATTTATAGGATATTTTCCAAGCAAAGTTTTCCATAGTTGTACTGATTTGAAATCTATATTTCTCCACTGCTTGTTGTTTTTTATTTGAGATTACGTTGGCGACGTGCTAACTTGTCTGTGTGTGTATATGTGCGGCTATGTAGGTGTCAAGGGTATTATCCTTGGCCTGGCAATCTTCTTCCATACTACCATTCGACGTCTCACGAACACAAGCGCTCGTTAAACGGATGAGTTAAAAGTCAAAAGCTCTAAAGGATTTTATTCGAATTGCGGTCTGCGCCAGCGTTCGACGTTTGTCTGCCCTTCACCCGTCTGCCCGTCACGAAGCTACCCTAATCCAAGTAGCATGTTGTGTGCCATGTTTTATTTAAAGTTTATCTGCGCTGCCTTTTTTTTTCGTTCGGTTTGCTGCTCAGGCGCTTGCCACTAATTTCGCGCCAAGGCTGCGGCAGCAGCAACAAGCCAAAAATAATATGCACAGCATAAAATGTGAAAAACATTTTTTGCACTTGCCCCAAGACAAAAGAAAAGGGGTTTACTTTTATACACACACACACATGCACATAAAACAATTTTTTTTGTTTGCTGCTTGTAGCTGCTGCTGGTGGCGTCGGCAGTCGTCGGCACGTCGCATTTCAAAGCCGTGTTGAAAAATATTTGAAATAATTGCAAAAATGTTGCCCATGAAAGATTCTTGTGCGTGGCGCTTGATCTTATGACAACAGCAACAAAAGGGCATAAAAACATGTAGAAAGGACATAAAGCATTGCAGCTCCAAGGGCTCTCAGCAATGCGAGGCACGTTCGGCGCACTTTTTAAAGAGAACTGAAAGCAAACTGTTATCGCTACGGCTTTTTGTTTTGATTGCTATTGTTTTATTAGCTTAATTTACTTTTTTATTCTATTTTAGCATTTCATTTGGTGTGGCAGTGCAACGTGAGTGCAACGGATCGACTGACAACCAATGTGCAGCTCCTAGTGCCCGCTGAGACAGACGCCGCTGCACTGCCGCTGCAAACTGCATGCGGCATACACATGAAGTGTTACAACATGACAGATCCATCCATAGGCTCATCATCGCCGCACTGGGCCAATCTCATCTCCAGCAACAACATGCCGACTTTTGGTAAGTGCAGCAGCAATCAGCAGACAAAAGGTTTAACATTGGGCTAACAACGCTTGTCCAACATTTGCTAGTAATCGAGTCGACGCCACATAATGTGACCTACAATGTGCCGTTGGTGCCGCCAGCGGCAGCGCAGCAATTGCCGCTGCTCATGAGCGGCCAAATGTCGCCCTATGCGCCCGTATTCCATCCCATGGGCTCGTATGCCTCGCATCTGATGGCGCTGGAGCAGGCGGCGCAGATAAATCCAGTGCCGGCGCCACCGCCACCACCACGCCCCATGGATCCAAACCTAGAGGATTTCTACGATCGTGCGCCAATATCAGAGATATTGCTGTACAATGGGCAACCGCCAGCGCATGTGCAAACATTTCTATACCCCGTTGAGGCGAATCTCAATCTAATGCCGCAGCAGCAGCCGCAGCAGCAGCAGCCGCCGGTGGCAGCCGGACCGATACGTGGTCCATGGTGGTCCGAGCAGCACGTAGAGCAGCAATCGCAAGTCTTGGCTCCCCCCACACCGACAGCCTCACCCACATTTGAGGGCTGGCGTCATGCGCACAAACAGTCCATGGATGTGGCCAAGACTCTGGCGGCTGCGCAGCACATCCCAGTGTTTATCCCTTGTCAGCATTCAACAGCAGCTAAAATAGCGCGAGAGTTTTGGCCGGAAATGTTGAGAGAGGAGCAAGTGGAGTCCACAGCAGTTGCGGGGACTTCAACATGCAACAGCAACAGCAACAACAGCGACGACAACGACAGCAACAACAACAGCAATAATAATAACAACGACGACAACAACAACGAAGACAACAACAACGACGACGACGACGACGACAACAGCGAGGAGCTTTGGCAAAATGTTGATCAACTGTTGGCAGCGATTACAGCGGCTACTGCATCTGCCGCTACTGAATGGCGTGGCCATATCTTAGGCTCGGAATGGTGGCCCAGAGCATTGCCAGCAATCCCACAGGAGCTTCGTTTGCTGCCGCCACGTGATCCATGGTTCGAATCAGAAGCCAAATTGCCAGCACCGCGGCGGGAATGGTGGCAAGCAGCAGCCTTTAAGCCCAAAAAGAAGCCACAGGCAGCAGCTCAGCCGCCAGTTCAGCTGGTGCACCCACGCAAGGCCGACTGCTGGCTGCCCTATGGCTATGTGCCACAACTTGCTGTAGCACCAACAGCAGCGCCGTCATTTGCAACTAAAGTGAAAGTTGAACTTCCAGCAGCAGCAGCAGCAGCAATGTCAACTTTACCGCTACAGCCAACCGGAATGGGAACCGAAGCTGGTGGCAACAACATCAGCTACAGCTTCACCAGCAGCAGTAGCAGCAGTAGCATCGATGCTCTATCCGACTTTCCCTCATTCGAGGAATTTGCCAGCCAGGTGAGTGACTGCAGCTTATCCAGCTCCGAGTATATGGCGACACTAAGAAATCTGATAATGCGTGCGCACAACCTCATGCTGCCGCTGCTGCGTGGTCGCTTCGCCAAAATGTCGCAAGCACAGATGGCGGCATACACTACCGCCCTATTGGGCGTGACGCCGTTGCATCCGAGTCTCTTTCTGCCAACGGTAAGTTGATAGCGCTAAGCCTCCATCCTCCATCCTCCATCGCTAATCACTCAAATCAGCTTTCCACACAGAGCTCTGATCGCCCTTGGCTAGACGTCCGTGCAGATCATTTGCCGCCGCCGAGTCATCCGCCGCTGGATCTACCGCGTACAAAGGTAAGGTTGCCCCATCCAAACTCTTACTGCCCTCTATCTCACTCTCTCTCACACACTCTCTCTCTCTCTTCATACACTCCCTCACACTCTCATACGCTTGCCACCTGCGCAGCAACGTCCGATGCGCTTCGATGTGGGCACACAGACCGAGTATCATTGTTGGTGCATGCACATTAGCATGTATCCGCCGCCGCCTCTGCCCCCGCACGTACCACCGCCTCCTTGTGGCGCACACTTTGCAGGGCCGCCGCCACCACCGCAGCCGAATGGGCCCTGCCTGATGGCTCCCTGTGCTAGCTTCTGGGGCAGACCGATGGGTAAGTTGCTGCAATTAGCATTACGAGTATTCCCCACCGTGTTGACCGATCACCAGCAGTGCCTGTGCATCCGCATGCGCGTCCTCATGCCTTCCCCCATGCACCTCAAATGCAGCGAGCGCCGACGCCAGCCTCGCACTATGGCTATCGTTTCAATACCTACAGCTTGCCCTACAATGGGCAGCAGCAGCAGCAGCAGTGCCCACGGGCCATGCCTAGTCGAATGACGGCGCCAGTTTTGGGCGATGATAGTCTTAGCCCCATGCCAATGCTAGCGATTAATCAGCTAGCAATGATGCCGCCCCCCGTCCCGTTCCCAATTCCAGTGCCAGCGCCATTGCCACAGCAGCAACACCAAATATCAAAGCAGCAACAAGAACCAAGCAGCGGTGGCAGCAGCAATTCCTCCTACAGCAGCTCCTCTAGCTTAAGTTCTGAGCAGCTCGTAGCGCAAAGCTTGCTGCTGCCCCAGCTAGGCACTGACAGTTGCAGCGCCAATTGCAGCGGCAATATCAATAGCAGTGGCAGTGGCATTGGCAACGGAAGTGGGGTCGACAGTCAATTTTCCTGCTCGTCGAGCGGAATGTCAGATCAGTTGTCGGATAGTATGATAAGTGTCTCTTCGGTGTTGCAATCAAGCACGTCCAATTTGCCTTCAAGCAGTTTGAGCTCCTCAGTGGACAACAATGATAACGATAACGATAACGACAAGGACAATGATAACGATGCGCAAAGTGTGAGCGATAATGATATTCAAGGCCCAGATAGGTCGACAGAGACCGAAAGTGAAATTTTGGGTGACAACGATGAGGATAACGATGACGATAACGATAACTGTAACGATGTCAGAGAAGCTGTAGCTGTGCTCAATGTGCCCTTTGACTATGAACCGCCTGACAGCAACCACAGTATCGATAAGTCACAAAGCGCCTCTGGCAGCGGCAGCGGCAGCAGCAACAGCAACAGTGACACCAGCAACAGCAACAATCTCAACGAGTCGATGGAGCAAGATCAAGCACCAAAAGATGAAGTCGACGAAGCTGGTGAAATTGAAAAAGAGCTAGGGCAAGAGCTAGATGAAGAGGATAAACATCCTGGCAAGCAATACAGCAGCTTGTTTATGCAACCCACTGGTCCCATGATGCCCACCATGCCACCCATGCCGCTAATGCGTTTAATCGTCTCACAGAATAGCAATCGAGTCGATCCCTCGCCCATGATGTACGAGATTAACGACAATGTCTTTGTCAATCCCAATGTAACGCCACACTTGGTCAACAACATGGGCGTAATGCCACCCAGTGGCACCCAAATGAACCACAATGGACCCAGCATGACCAACGTGCCACCCAACATTCATTTCATGCCAAACGAACTGCTGCCCGACGCTGCCCCAACGTTGCCAGCGCCAACTCCGCCTTTGTTAAATACCTATGGCATGCACTATCCATCTGACTATCAGCCGGCGGTCGCGCTGCCACTGTCAATACAGCAAGGAGCAGCAGCACAGCCTCAAGTAGCACCTCCAGCACCTCCACCGCCGCCGCCGCCGCCGCCGCCGCCGCCACTGCCACCAACGCCACCGCCACAGCCACCATCGCCCCATTGGCATGACGCAAGCTGCAAGGACTGCGCCTACACCAATCATGTCCTGCAGTTCGACGCCTCACACGCCCCGCAATTGGATATGAGCATGAACATGAACATGAATATGAATCCCTACTCATATCACTTTACTGAGCATAGTGCAAGTCAGGAGAATAATGCGGCCACCAACTATGAAGGCGTCAATAGACCACCCTCCCTCTATATACCTAATCCACACTTTAGATACTGAAAGTGCGCACCAAACTTTTATTAGCTTTACATATTTTCAAGTTTTTTTTTTTCATATTCTTATTTTCTTTTTTTAAATTGTTTGTACCAAATTTAGCTAAACATTTGTTATTCCTTGTTCAATATTTCAACAAAATTGCGAAAACCAAAAAATATAGTAGGCTATACGAAATGTATTCGAACAGTTTAGCAAGCCGAAAGACTGAGTAAGCACAGGAAGGTTATGGAATATATGGGATCTATACATAATCTCAGCTTTACCACATGTACGGACTGGGGTAAAAGGAATCTGGTTTTAGGTTTTTATGCACATGCACGTCAACATTTATGCGAAACGCGCAACGCGGAACGCGCAACGAAAGCCACTGCTACATATTAACTGTAAGCGCGCCATGGAATTCTCAAGTGGTTTAAGGCATAGCTGGTGACCAGAACGTGGGTGGGGGCGTGAACACTGAACCCTGAACCCTTTGAACTCAAGCCGGTGTGTGCGTTGCAATGTGAAAAGAGTCGAGACGCCTTCAAGCTGAATTAATCGGGCTAATCTTTTACGCTGCTTGCATTTTAAAGCGCCCTCTTTGTTTAAGCCGAGCATATCGCGTATACGTGGCAGGGGCCGAGGCAGGGGCAGGGGCTTGCATTTTGCATGCATGTGTGCATTTTTTTTTATTTCAAACACACACACACGCACACGGCCACAATTGCTTTATTTGCTTTAAATGTAATTAAAAGCGCCACGTCAAGATAAACAACAAAATATTTGCATTGAAAAACAAAAAAAAAAAAAATTAAAAAATTAAAATACAATTTTTAAAACAAATAAGCTTCCATTTTATTTAGTCGTAATCAGTGTACTGTAATGTGTAACATAAGTTTGTTTGCATATATTTGCGGGTTTTAATGTTTATTTTAATGCACAGCGATTTTTAAAAATTTTTATTTTATATAAGTATCGAAATATCAATTCTTAGTCGAATAAGTTAAGAAGTTCTATCCATCGATTATATCTAGTTTAATGTCAAATCTAATATTTTATTTTTACTAATTTTTAACACCCACTTTATACATTTATTTAAGGCTTGAGTGCATTTAAAATCCAATTTACCCATTTATTTTTTTTTACTTTAGTCTTTATATTACTTTTTTTATTGCCGTTTATAGTTGGAGCAGTAAATTAACGCCTGCATGACCAAGCGAAACGTTTTCAATGCAACCGCATTTGCTACATTTTTAATCTACAATTAACCACAGCTGTGGTGGTGCCGCGAGTCCTAGCAGAGGCGACCGCTGCGTCGATGCCCAAATATCAATATTGATTCTATTAATTATAAAAACATTAAGTGCCAGCCAACAAATGTAATTAAACGCATTAAACAATGTGCAACGCAATGACAGCAAAGAATGTCCGTCTCCCCCCCCATTGGAAGCGTTTTAAAATCAATGCTGCCTTTGCTGGCTGTTGCTAATGCGCAGCGATAAGCACGTTTTCAATTCACATAGCAGGTGAACACTGTACGCTGCGCAAGGAGATTCTAGCGGGCGGAGGTGGGGGGGTATGGACGAGTAGCATTGTCGCACATTAATGACGAAATTATTGTTTCAATTGCCTTTCAACTGTTGTCAATGCAAATTTTATGCAAATACTTTTGCCATGTTGCACGTTGCACGTTGCACGCGGTGCACACGTCGCACGTTGCACGTTGCGCGTTGCACTCTTAAATGACCCCCTAAATGCCATTTGGCCAGAATGGCCAATAAGTCAATAATTATTGCACGGGTGCCAGCCAACAATTGTTGTTCTTGTTGTTGTTGTTGTTGAATTTAGTGTGACCAATTTTCAAATGGGCGTTAATTACTTTTATCTATACATTGCCATAACACAGCAACGCAGCAGCAGCAGCAGCAGCAACAACAAGAACAACAAACAATTGAACGCATTTTTCGGCGCAGTGAGCAAACATTTATTTATTTTCAAATTATAATTGATGTCAATTGTTTAACAATGCAAATTCAACATTCAATTTATGCAGATTTATTATTTAGAGCTTAAAGCGTTCAAGCAGTTTAAACAAAACTATTTGAGATTTCCCTATTTATTTTAACAACTCATTGGCGTTGAACTAAAATGTAACCACAAGTGCCTGTCTATGCAAATTTGAATATAAATTCTCAATCGCAGCAAGCCACACACAAATTGAGACACACACACACACGCATACGCGTCACTCTGGCTAAACCCTTGACCCCTTTGGCTAAATAGCAAACCCTTGGCTCAGGGCATACATGTGCGCATGTATGTGGCTCGTATAATATAATTAATGCTATGAATTACTTGAGCTTGGTACTAAGCCAAACTGACCGCGCACACCAACACCCAATCTCGTCCTTACAATGCCCGAGAGTGCGCCCTAAGCCCGCGTACTGAGCATCCTCAACTGTTTGGGACTGGAAATAAAAGTTTGCTCATGTGGCAGCAGCACTGCAAAAGAAAAGGTACCAAAAATTTTCAGAATTTAATTTATATTTATCGTAATTTGTATTATTTTAGCATGTTTGGGATTGCAAGTAAAAGTTCGCTCATGTGGCAGCGGCAGTGTAAAATAAAGGGGTAAGTACAATCGCTCTATTAATAACAAAACTCCAATGCAATATATTTTATGTAATACATTTTTCTGATAAATACATCGAGCTCTTGTTATCCGCTGTTGAATGTAACCAATTAATAGTTGCAGTGTAAGTCAGACGCTTGAGCCCTTGTTGTTGTCGTTGTTATCCTTGTTGCTCTCATTGGTTCTGCTGCTCCTGTTGCTGGGTATATTCCAACACGTTGCTGCTTGGTCAGCCACATGCACTTAATTGCTTTATGAGGCGGTCAGTCGCTTGTTATGGACTTCAATTTGATTTCGCGCAAGTGCTGAGCGTGTCGGGCGCACCAAAGAGCAAGAGGACAGATACTCAACATGTGTGTGTGCGTGTGTGTGTGTGTGTGTGTGTGTGCGTGTGAGATAAATGAGACATTGGGGATCAATTATTTTGTCCTTGCTAGCAAGGACATTGAACCAGCCTCCAAAACTCAGACACTGCAGATTCTTCAGCTGCAGCAAAAGTTTTTTAATCAGCCTGATGTCTGCACTGATGATTATGACGACGATGATGATGATGATGTGGATGATGTGGATGTGGATGAGAATATTGTTGCCTGTGTTGACTGTGGCACGTTGCAAGCCCTCAAGTTTTTTATATCTGTTTTGCTGCACTTTTGCAGCCAAGGTGCGAAAACCAAAAGAATTGTGAGGCAATCAAATTGCAAACTTTTTGCTTTTACGCCCCCATCCTGCATCCAGAGCAGCTGCCATGACAATGACAATGTGTGTGCTTAGATATTTTGATGAAACACTATTTTGCTGCCTAACTGGGGATGCATATGGGAGGCTGGAGGGCAAGGTCCTTAACAGCCATGGCAATAGATTGATTGTGTTGACCAGTGTCCAGGACAACCTTAGATGCGCATATTAAAATTTTTGCACATCATTTGATTTTGATTCGTACATTTTTCAATCTATTTCTCATTTAATATTATTTGCTGTTCAAAGCATCTCCTTGGTGAGAGCACTTGTGCTTTTTAAAGTGAAAGGAACAGTTGCCTGCCCTTAGGCAGCTTTTAATCCTTGGCACATTGCTGTGTCTGCGTATGTGTGTATGTGTGTGTGTGTGTGCACGCGCTAGCGTCTCAGACAATTATGAACTGAATGTGTTACACAGAATTTCCATTTTGGCACTTAACGTCAGCCCTCAAAAGTCAATTATAATCAACGCCAATGCCTCCTGCCTGCAAAGTCAAGACAATTGCTACAACTTGTGTGCAGGAGCAAAAAGGATTAAACCCCATTTACACACACACACGCACGCCCAGACATGTGCATGCCGCTAACTTATGCAAAAGTGTTTAAGACTTTTGGCTGATTGGCAGCACATTAAGGCAGAGTGTGTATGTCTGTGTGTGTGTCTGCTTATAGACAAAGCTATATGTATATATGTATTTATATTTGAGCAGCCCTCCGGCCAGGCATATGGTATGCAATATTTTCATTCGTTCAGCGGCCTAACTTTTTGCCTTTGAACATTTTGTGAAAAACGTGCTGAGAAATTCTATTTAGAGCAGGAAACCGTTCTATATAACATAAATTGTTTTACGATATTAAATTGTATTGCGAATCAAAGATCTCGTAAACTGCCTTAATCAATATCCAATCACATTAGACCATAAAAGTCCACGATGCTCAGCTAAATTCTTAGCTTAGTAGTGGATGCAATTTTTGAAATTTCGTATTTGCTCTCCTGCCATATCCAAATTACTCTATTCATTTGTCATGCATATGATTTGCATCACATATCTCCCAAATTGCTCGTTCGCTTATGGCTTCGCATTTGTTTTGTATTAAGGGCACTGGGCAAACAATTTAGAGCCTCAATTACAATGCTCGAGCCGCAAAAAGGGACAGCCGTAGTCAACAAATGCCGACTTTGCCGCAAAACTTAATTGCTTTACTCGCTGCAGCCAACAGCTCGCCCGCCATCTCGACATCCTGCCGACTCGCCATCCCGCCAGCTTTGTCTGGCAAAATTGAAACCAACTGTCGGCTTTCTTAATACCACTCGGTGCGAAAGAGACCAGCCAGGGCAGAGACAAAAACTCTCTGTGTTCTTATCGCGGCGAAGCTAACCGTACAAGGCCTACCCACAAATAAAAACCGTCAACAACGTCAACTGAAGTGTCGAGCAGTTGCAACTGTTTTGGATTTCACATTCAGATTTAGTTTCTGAGATTTCCAGTTGCCAGTCGCCAGTCGCCAGTTGGTGTTGCTGTTGCTCATACTGCGATTGCTACTGCTACTGCTGCTGCTGCTGCTGCTGCTGCTTCTGCAACGCAAATTATATGCAAACGAGCTTAATATCCGGCCAAAGAGACGCATACTCTGTCATGATAGCGCCGCTTTACTGACAAACCCCTTTGGCCCACCGTCCTCCCCTCCTCTCACACACGCACACACACACACACACATATATTTTGCGCAGGAACGGCTGGCGAATTGGCTTGTTGGCTCATTTTGGAGTTGACTGCCTTTTTGAAACGGAACTGGTTTGTTTTTGGGCTTGAAGTGCAAGTGTAAACTTCGAGGTTATATAATTGGTAAATAACAAATTAGAGCCAAAACATTAAGAGCGTTAAAAACTTGCTAATTTAAGATAAAGTGGGAATTTCAGATTTAAATTTAATTCAATTGATTTGCAAAACTGCCATAGTCCTAATTAATAGCTGGAACAATTCAAGCGGCGGCATACATGACGTATACTTGTTGGTTAGCATAGCAGAGACTCTGCGGCTACACACGTTGTGACGTTAGACGATGATTGCATAGCAAATTTCATGCACAGTGGTTCCCATTTGCATTCCATCAAAACATAATTAAGGGTAATATATAAGATTTGTTGGTATTTGTTGACTTTATCAAATATGGTGCTCAAGTTTTTATTTTTTGAATATGCGAGCGCATTTCGAACTTCATTCATTTGCCCCACTGTGCAGCGTTTGATAATTTTCTCTGCACTCGACAGATAACAACATTTAATTTAATGCCCGAGGTCAGCAATATTCCATTTATTATTGGATTAAATTCGGCAGCAAAGTTTTTGCAACGCCACCGACGTCGCAACGAGAGTCGACGAGTGAGACTGTATGTGCGTGTGTGGCATGTGCGGCATGTGTGGCGTGTGTGGCAGAGTGGCGGTGTTGTCCACTATCAGTAGCTGGGATAAGCGGCAACGACCGTCCGTTGTCCAGCATATAAATTGTGTGCCAGGCGCTTTTTTATTCCTTACAACTCACTATCACATGGATAAATGTATGAGCGAGCCACGCCCCAGCGGGCGCACTTGTCGTCGTCGTCGTCGTCGTCGCTGTTGCTAACGTCGTGCTGCTGGCTTGTCCTGGCTGCTGTTGCTGTTGCTGTGGCTGCTCGTCTCTGTGACTAGACGACAGGAAATGTATTTCACATTTTTTATGTGTCGCTTTTTTTTAATGTTTCTCTTTTTATACACTTGGACATTTTTGTAAAAATGGAAAAAGGGTATTATGAAGTTGCTCAAATGTATGAACAGGGAGAAGGAGGGCGTGGCAGACCCCATCAAGTATATATATTCTTGATCAGCTCGACGACCTGAGTCGATATACGCCAATCGTCCGTCTGTCCCTCTGTCCCGTCCAGTCCGTCCGTTCCGTCTGTATGAGTGCGTGTTCCCTCAGCACCTATAAGAGCTAGAGCAACCCAAATTTTGTATGTAGTTGCTCCTATTCAGGACACTACCCTTTTATTTTATTTTTTTTTATTTCCTCCCCCCTCCCCCGCAAAATAGAAAAAAACGATATATAAGGCCGGCAGCAAAAAAATCTTTAAAAATCTGAAATAAATCCCAAAATTGCCTAGTCATGTTTTCGCCCGATTGTGAAAATTTCAAAAACAATCGGATAAATAAACTTAGAATTATTCACATTTCAATTTCAATATAGACAGCGGGGTGCACGTGCTGACACGCGCCATAGAAACGTCGCTGCCGACGCAGCGGCGGGCGCGACGCTACAGCGAAACGAGCTGTGACGCGTTAACTCTGTTTGGTGTGTATGTGTTTGTGAGTCATGCGTGTGTTTGCTGCGAAAAGTCAAAGTGACAAAGTGTATTTAAATGTTGGTGGCGCACAACTTTAACCTGTCCACTTGTTTTTAATATTTTTTTTTTTGTTTGTTTGCTGCGTGCCCTATGAAATTTGCATGAGTCTGACTGGCGAAGGACCTTCAGTCAGCCAGGCAGGCAGGCAGGCAGGCCGGCATTTTAAGACTTGTATGTGTGGGAGGATGTAGCCTACAAAATGCCCATGAGGGATTAGCTGCAAATCGCAGCAGCCACGTTATGTTGGACACTGTTGTTGCTTTATTTTTTCATATTTTTTTGGCTGTCAGAATTTGTTGCAAAACTCATTTAAGCCAAGTTATGTGTGTGTGTGTGAGTGTGTTTGTGTTTGTGTTTTTTTAAATTAAACTTAATTGTTTTAGATGCAAAGTCATCATCATCATCAGCAGCAGCAGCAACAGGCAGAGTAACGATGCGCAGTACCAACAAACAAACAAATGCGGCGGAAGGAAGTATCTCACTCGAATCTCAGTGAGCCATGAAGACCACACACACACACATACGCACGAGCACACACACACACACACATCCACACATATGAAATGAATTTATGCATGAAATTGTCGACGCCCGCGTCCTGCTTTGGGATGTCTGTGGCCTATCGAAAGGAAATTGAAACAAAACCTCATTGGAAACAGACGCATACATATGTATAAAGTTGTCTGTCAGACATGGCGCACAATTTTCAGCATCCGTGCAACATGTACTCTCTCACTCTCACTCTCTCTCTCTGTGTGTTTGTCCCTTACTGCGAGAGAAGCATTTTTCGCCAGCTGATAACAGTTCGCAGTGTCTGCTAATGTGTCATGCGGGCGCCAGGATTCAACGCTCACATACATAAACACATCCCAGCGCTGCCTTTCCGTTCATTTGTTTACACTGCTCTTTACGCCCCCAGCCCCTTTACCCAATGTCCGCTCAATTCACTCATATCTAAAACAAACTACACAGGCCAACTAACAGCAACTGAAGTGCTGATAACGAAACCAATTGAAGTTTGTACCACAAATAACATTTGACAGAGTTAAAGTAGTTTTTTGCTCGATCTTGACATTTGCTTACTTCTAATCAATTGCCAAGAGCTTAGGTGAATCAAAAGTTGGATTCGTGTCAAGCCATAGCAGGGGGGCTGCTAACAAAGGTTATTCAAGATGTAATATAATTAATTAGTGCAGGCAATCTTAAATTTGTGTATTGTCTAACTTGAAGTGTTGTAAAAAGCCTTCAAATCCTAGCCAATCAATCTATGCGGTGTGTTTGTCTGTGTGCGTGTTAATTAAGTTATTTACGCACCAAATTGCAAGTTGATTGCAAACTGCAAGCTGCATCACAAAAGAACTGCACACACACACATGCACAGACAGACAGACAGGCAGACAGACAGTTACCGCTACCGTAACATGTCTGCTGTTCCTGCAACAAATTAGTAACACTTAAATGGGTTCAGGAGCTGAGCTGAGCTGTTGCTGCTGTAGCCAAAAGCAAACACCCGCACTTACAAAGTCCATTCAAGCAAAACGCATTAAAGCTCATTTGTTTTGTCAGCTGCATCCACACATGGACAGCCTACAGAAGCAGAAAAGAACAGTAAAGAGAGACAGCGAGACAGAGAGAGAGGGAGAGAGCAGCTGTTATGCACAAATGATAGCTGTTGTTAAAGTTTGTAGTGTACGCACACCAAAGGCAAGTGAAGAATTTTATTTAAAATTATACAAATAAGTGGAATTTTGAATAATCTATATTTTGTCAATTTTATCCATTTCTGTTTTAATTTAAGTTTGTAGAGTAATCACATATTTTATATTTATTAATTCTATACAAATGTATAATTGTACAACCAAAGCTATGCGACTTAAATTGCAGTGTAGCTGTCTCAGCTGCTTTGGTCCTTATGCACATGTTTAGCTGATAAAATCATTAACACACACACCACCAAGTTCTTAAACAAAAGTCTCAAATTTGTACCAAATTGCAAACTGTCGCTTGGCTGGGCGCTTATCAACAATTGCCCAAGTGGAAAGTCTTAGCTTGCGCTTGGCCTGGCCCTGGTCCTGGTCCTTGTCCTGTTTCTGTCCCTGAGACTCTAAGAATAGTTTTAAGCTGCTTAACAGCTTCTTTGCATGCGGCTATCAAGGCAAAGGCAACGGCAAAGGCAAAAGTTTGGCTGGCTGGACGCGTTTGGCAACAACTTGATTTAGTGCTCTCTGACCTTCGGAGTTGGCAACATAAACAGCGGCCAGAGCGCAAAGCAAGGTAAAGACATAAATGGGATTATGATCTTATCTTGGCAGCAGGAAAAAGGGCTGCACACACACAGACATAGGCGATACATATTGGTATATTATAATGGCACCTTAGTAGGATGGGGGTGAGGCTGTGTGTATTGGGGGTAAGTTTTGCTTGCCGCTTAGACAAACAAGTTGCGGCGCAGCTTTGTCAAAGATTTATTTCTTGAGGTTAAGCGACGGCTGGCCAAAGCAAAAGTCTATTTGCTAGTGCCAAAAGTTTTAAACAAGCGGAGCGGGGTATGGTATAGTGTGGTGTGGTGGGAGGTGGGAGCGCGGGGGTGGGGTTGGTAGCGTTGCAGCTTTAATTAAGAGCGGATTAGTTGGACATGGGTTCGATTGGCAGACACTGCAGCAGCAGCAGCAGCAACAACAGCAGCCAGCCTTAAGTTTTGCTCTTTTTTGGTTTTGTGCTACTGATTTGCATCTGCGGTTGTTGCCCTCCCCTCTCCGCTACCATCAACACTACCACCAGCAGTAGCAGCAGCAGCAACGAGTGACGCATGCTGTGGCGCTTCATTAGTGCCTCACTCCCACACACACAGACACACACACACACACACACACACACACATTTAGACACTTAACGTCTTGTGGCAGACTTTTTGAGTGCGCCATTAAAATTTAATGCTAGTTAGCTGTCAAAAGTTGCTCAGTCTCATTTCAGTCGCTTAATGTGCGTGTTGCAATTTTTTTATACACTTTGATATTCGAACAAATTCAATCGAGTAGCTTCATGTGCCTCGAAGCTTTGTCTAATTGAAAACAGGCAGCTTATAAAATCTTCTCGTACGACATTTGCACCAAAGTGTATGTCAGAGTTCGTTTCCTGCAACTTGAGCTTTAGGCCAACTTTTTTATAGCTACCTCAGCGCCACCCTTAATGTGTTTGGGAAATTGCAGCGCACTTCCTTATGTACCTATTGATAAGCTTCGTTTGGCGTCGCGCCTTTTATAATTAGTGCAATCAAACATTGCTAGACAATTTATTGATACATTTTCTTTTAGCTCTGATCAGGCGCAGCAACTTGTGATTTTACACTTGGACTATAATATAAGCGGTGCGATTTGAATGGATTCTGTACACGATTTTTGCATATGGGACAGAATGGAGCTTTCCGTAACTTCTCCTTGATGCAATTCTCGCCAAACAAATGGCCACATGGCAAGCCGACGAGACGATGTGATCCCTCAGCCTCCCAGCTAACTGCGCAAATGCCGCATTCCGTCGTGGAGGCTAATTCCTTTAATAACTGGCCTAGTTCATTGCCCAGTGCAGAGCAACGACCACGCACTAGGTTCAAATCGTTTTGCTCTATGACTAGCGGCTGGCTGCACAGAGCCTGTCTTTTGCTTTTTATGAGCGCCAGCTCAGCCAGCAGCTTGAGCTGTGGCAGTTTCTCCGGTTCGCGGTTTATTTCGCCTTCGATGTGCTGCTGCAACTCGTAGAATATCAGATCCTTTTTGATGACCGACTGTATTCGATGCACTTCCATGCTGCACTTATAAGTGATCTGTGACAACTGTAAGTATATAAATATTATATATATGATGGATGAGTAGTGTTCAAAACACTACCCAGTACTAATTGTAATTTATTGTTTGCTTTAGCTACGATGACATTAAAAGCCAGAGGTAAGTTTTAAAACAAATTTAGTTTAACTACATCACAGTTTGCATATTTCATGCATTGCACTTAACCCAAATAAGTAAAGCATATAGAATTATAGAATTTTTCTTATTAAATCCATAAATACTGCCAGTGTCCAACACTCATAGATATAACACTGGATAAAGGGGTTGATTAGCGCTCGTTAAGCGCCCACTCAATGTTTCGTCGGTGTCAAAGTCGTAAAGAGGCGTTACCCTAAACGCCCCAATTTGCGTTTTAGCCAAAGTAAACAGCTGACAAACAGTGCGGCTAATGCTATAAAAAATTAATCACAGGCGGCATACCAAGGCCCAAACTGTGCGACGCCCTTGCTGCTCATGTAGTTGGCCTAACCTCATTATCTTTGGCATGGCCGTTTGGCTAATGTGCTAATGTGTAATTTCGAAAGGTGCTTACGTTGTCAAGTAGTGTGAAGATGAGCTGCTTCCGGCTGCCCTCAGCTCTCTCTGACCACTCACCCCTCACCCATCACCCTATTGCCGCTCAGTGGTGCCATCACGCCAATTGGCCATTTTCTCAATGAATCACAATGCGGACAGCATATGGCGCATAGTTTCTTTTGGATTTGGTCTTGCACTGCAATTAATTCCCAAGCTTAGAATGAAATCTAATTGCTCGTTAGCGCACAGCGTTGTCCGTTCTCTAATGCTCATTCCACCTCCTTGCCCCTCTTGCTGTTTTCGTTGCTCCTTCTGCTCGTTGTTGTGTTTTTATATTTTGCTAACTGCTGATTACAGCAGTTGTTCAGTTGTTGCTGCCACCATCACCATCTTCATCTCCATCTCCATCCCCCAACTCCAGTCTCTGTTGCTGCTTCATATACTTGAATGCTTGATATTTATCTTAGGTCTAAGTTTTATTTTCTTAATTTCTCGCATATCTTGCAATGAGCTTGCTCCAATGGGGTATATTAAGCCACTCAACTTTGAGTGAGTTTCTGCCCAAAATTAAACATTGATTGACATCGTTTACTCAGACGAAGTTCAATTATGAAAACCAGATGAAAATTATTCGATTTTCAAAGTGGGTTTGGGAACAATTTCGAAAATTATATTAAGTAATTTAGTTTTTCATTTGTCTTACTAACTTTCTAGCAATCTTAAAGGGTATGTGCTAGTTGGGTACTACTCGTGGCAATACTTGTTGTTGCCTTTTGCGCTTTGTTCTTGCCTGCAGCGTGCTGGGCAATGTTTCCCAGCAGATTCATAAAAAGAAATTAACGGCTCTTTTTGTTGGTCCAAGGCGCTGCACAAGTCCAGCCCCACCTGGCCCCCAGGCGGGTGACAGCGTTCAATGAGCATGTAACTGTAAATACACTAACTGTAAATGTAGCAAAAGTATGGCCAAGACTAGCGCCGGTGCTGACAAGGCTAAAATTCACCAAGTCCGTGTTTTGTTGTCGCGTCATGCGATTGATATAATGCACCTTAATAAATGTCAGTGTGTGTGTGTATTTCTCTGATTGTGTCTGTGTGTGTGTGTGTGTGTGTGTGTGTGTGTTAGTGCTTTGGCTCTATTGCTAACCGTTTCAAATTAATTGAGTTGCTTTGAGCACTGCTTAAATATTTAACTTCTGGTCATGGCCTTTTGTGTGAAACTGTAGCTAACTGTGTCCGCCCTTAGCCTTTTCTGGGGGCAGCTTAGTTGGTCACTTGGGAGCCCGAACGCCCCTCTTCGTGCACACCTGAGTGAAACTTTTGGCATTTTGGGTATTTATGGCTCATATGGCGCAGTTGCATAAATCACTGATGTAATGTAAACACATGCGTATGAATGTGTCTGCGTGTGTGTGTGTGCTGGACAGACAGAGCTGCAAATGGCCA